>NC_079414.1:24188126-24190626 GCF_026213295.1 Gadus chalcogrammus | reverse complement strand
ATAGCATGCTATGGATAGGATTGGATAGGATAGTCTTTATTGTTCGCGAGGGGCAATTTGGTTTGTAGTGGTGGGTACTTGGAAAAAGGGCATCTGAAGAATTCATGATTGCGGAGTACACTGGTTGATAACAGTAAACATGAGCCAGACGAGTAAGCTAACTGACTGCTGGAGCTCATAGATGGAGAAGGACAGAGTGTGTAGAGGCTAAAGTGTTAGCTTGTCTTAGTTGTCTCTGTGCTGCATCAGTGCTGCTGTAGCCTGGAGACCATCCTGATCACGTGACCTAACATTCTGATTCGCTAGACGCATCAGCCTGGACCTCTGGCGAGGAACTGGCCTTGACAGAGGAAATCCTTCGGCCAATCAGAGTAACAATCCAGTGGGACGCATGGAGGGAAATACACTTGTTCTTGTTGTTTAAGTGTTGTTCTGGGCTGTATTTCTGCAATAACTGCACTTGAGGCTGTGTTAACTGAATTTATGGTGACGTTGACTTGTTGTTTCCGGAGACCATATTACCGTTCAGATTACCAGCGGCGGCCTATAGTTAACGTTATCGTCCCTGACTCGCCCGATTGCACTGTAATTATTATTTACTATATAGCTGATGCTTTCATCCAAGGGGACCTTGTCAGGCCTCGGCAAAGGGTTAACCAATTTGCAGGGATTGAAACCAACAATCCAAAACAGGTGGTAGACATTGTGAAGGAAAAGGCGCACACGGTCAGTAATCAACAGTCGGTCATCACCACAGGTGACAAACGTTTGACCTACGAGGACACACGTGGCATTCACCGGGCTTGGGCAGGACGCCTACGTAGGCTGCCGACCAGGGGGACAGAACCAAGAACCTTTGGCTGAAAACCCAGAGTGGCACTATCCTGGCCCTATATATCGTGTACTACGTACTTTCCCATGTGGCGTGTGTGTGTGTGTGTGTGTGTGTGTGTGTGTGTGTGTGTGTGTGTGTGTGTGTGTGTGTGTGTGTGTGTGTGTGTGTGTGTGTGTGTGTGTGTGTGTGTGTGTGTGTATGTGTGTGTGCACCTCATCCGCGATGCAGTTAGACATCCACGGTGTCAAGAAACGACAGCCCTTGGAGGGCTATAAATAGAAGCAGTAGCTCTGGTGCAGAGTGGAGAGAACTCTCATCTAATTGATTAGCATCTCTCGCTCCCTTTCCCCATTCTCCCCCTCTCTCCCTCTCTATCCTTTCTCTCCCGTTCCCCCTCTCTCTCTCTCTCTCTCTCTCTCTCTCACCCCTCTCTCTGTCTCTCTCACGCTCTGTCTCTCTCTATCCTCTATCTCCATTTCTATGTCCATCCCTCTCTCGATCCTCTCTTCACATCTCTCTTTCCTTCTCTCTCTCTCTCTCCCCTATCTGACTCTCTTGGTCTCTCTCTTTTCTATCTCTCTCTGTCTCTCTCATGCTATGTCTCGCTCTATCCTCTCTCTCTCTCCATTGCTATCTTCATCTCTGTCTCAATCTCTCTATCGTCTCTCTCCTGATCTCTCTCCATCTCTCCATCCCCCGATCTGACTCTCTTGGTCTTTATCTCGCCTCTCTCTCCTCTCTCTCCACCTCTCTCTCCACCTCTCTCTCCAACCCTCTCTCCATCTTTCTCTCCATCTCTCTCTCCATCTCTCTCTCCTGCAGTATAGCGTGGTGCTGCAGCAGTATAATCATCACCCAAGAGGTTTCTAAATGTAATCCAGTTTGGCTCCGGGGCTAACTGCACTGCTCAGCTAATATGCTAATGAGCGTAGCTCTCCATTCATAAAGCTTTGATGCCCATTTCACTGCGGGGCTTTTATCTTGAAGGAGATGATAGCCGAGCAGCCAGCTAAACGAGATTCCTCCATAACGCTACAGATTTGTGCTACTGAAATCCACTATAAGGAATCCCAGTATGCGTTACCATGCCCTCCTTGATACTGACATCCACTATAAGTAACACCAGTATAATTACGTTACCATATAGTGGTATAGTACATAGGTTATACTATTTACCGATTGTATAATGTCACCGTGGTTTAGAAAATCCAAGACATAGTAAAGCAGAAATATAAAATCAAACTGCAACCGATCCAAAGGGGAATAGAATAGAATAGAGTAGAATGAAGCTCTCTCTCTCTCTCTCTCTCTCTCTCTCTCTCTCTCTCTCTCTCTCTCTCTCTCTCTCTCTCTCTCTCTCTCTCTCTCTCTCTCTCCCTCTCTCTGTCTCTCTGAGGACTGATTGGAGGAAGCCTCAACACGTAAGATGTAGTTTTGAGAACATATATATTATTCTATACGATTATAAACTGATCTATAATTCTTCTATTATTTCAAGCCTGTGCTGCTATCAGTGGATAATACTAAACCGCTCTATAAAGAGAAACTCTTATGTCTGGTTATTACTCTTTACCTCTGTTTTGTAGTGTAATTTCAAATAATAATTGCTCATCTAAATTAGCATAATGTGGTCTGTTTTGATAATTGTAACCAACTAAATCAACT
>NC_079414.1:24180626-24183126 GCF_026213295.1 Gadus chalcogrammus | reverse complement strand
CTCAGCCACCTGAAGGGCATCCTCCGGCGGCGGCAGCTCTACTGCAGAACCGGCTTCCACCTCGAGATCCACCCCGACGGCTCCGTGCAGGGCACGAGGAAGGACCACAGCAGGTTCGGTAAGTCCATCTCCGAGCTTTTCGATGTAGCACAGATTGCGATTCTGTGGTTTGGTGGTTGCTGTTTAACGGAGAGGAGGAATGATCCGAACGGATAATTGGATTATTATTCATTATTTTATTGTAACACCGGGGAAAGACGTGCCTAGTGTTTTCCAAGCACCAGTTCAGCAGAACCGATCTGCTCCAGCTGCTTCACATAGTTCTCACTTTCCCATGTTCACCGTCAACCTGTACTTCTTTGACGCTGCTGTATATTGGAGCTACGTAACATATAAATGTTATGTTTCCAATTTCCTTGTTACCTTATTTGTTAATAGTTTGAGTGTGTAGTGTGTAGTGTGCGTGTGGGAGGCTGTGTGTATAGTGTGTAACTCTGCTGTGTTTATGTGTGCGTTTGTGTGTCTGTGCATAGAGAGTGTGTGTGTGTGTGTGTGTGTGTGTGTGTGTGTGTGTGTGTGTGTGTGCGCGTGCGTGTACGTGTGCAACTCTGCAGTGTGTTTGTTCATACTGTATAGTTTGTGTCTGTATACTGTGTGTGTGTGTGTATAGTGTGTAACTCCTGTGTGTTTGTGTGTGTAGTGTGTAACTCTGCTCTGTGTGTATAGTGTGCAATGTGTAACTCATGTTTGCAAACAGTGTGCAGTGTGTAACTTGTGTGTGTATAGTTTGCCTTGTGTTACTTGTTTGTAACATGTGTGTATGTTTGTGTATAGTATGTGTGTATAGTGTGTGTGTGTGTGTAGTGCCTAACCCTGCTGTGTGTGTGTATAGTGTGCAGTGTGCAACCAGTGTGTGTGTGTGTGTGTGTGTGTGTACTGTGTAAACCGTGTGTGTGTGTATAGTGTGTAACTCATACCGTGTGTACGTGTGTATAGTGTGTAACCCAGGTGTGTTTGCGTGTGCAGGTATCCTAGAGTTCCTGAGCGTGGCCGTGGGTCTGGTCAGCATCAGAGGGGTCGACAGCGGGCTGTACCTCGCTATGACCAGCAGGGGACGCCTGTACGGATCTGTAAGTACACACACACTGCACACACTTACACACACACACACCACACACACACACACACACACCACACACACACACACACACGCTCAAACACACATATACACACGCATACAAACACACACAAACACGTATACACTCGCATGCACACACACACGCAGACACACACACACGCAAAGATGTCTGTACACGCTTTTGCCAACGCACCTCCTCCACCTCCTCCTCCGCCCGCAGGAGAAGCTGTCCGCGGAGAGCGTGTTCAGGGAGCAGTTTGAGGAGAACTGGTACAACACCTACTCCTCCAACATCTATCGCCACGGCGACAGAGGCGCGCACTACTTCGTGGCGCTGAACAAGGACGGCTCGCCGCGGGACGGGACACGCTCCCGACGCCACCAGAGGTTCACCCACTTCCTGCCCCGGCCCGTGGACCCGGACCGGGTGCCGGAGCTGTACCCGGGCTGGCTGGGTCAGAGCTGAGGCCCGGAGAAGCCCCCCCCACCCGTCCCCCACTACCGGGACCAGGACTGGACTGGGGAACTGGAGCCCAGCACCTAGCATCTGGGTTCCTTCGGGTCTTTGGGGGGCGACTCTGAGCATGAAACCAAAACGCACCTCACCGTGTGCGCCGCGGTCAGAAGGCACGGGACAGAGAGCCGACGCAGGTCTGCACAGCTCTCCTGGGGGGCCGTCTCCAGCCAGGGAGCGTGAGGCTCTGGCCAGAGGCTGGCTGCCCCTCTGGTTAGCCTCTCTGTGGGGTACATGGTTCTCTAAGACGAAGGCCCCGAGGCTCAGAGGAGACAGAGCTCAGGGGGTTTGGAGGACCAGCACGGTGTAAGGATGTCTGCCACCGTCAATGCCCGGACGCTGACTGACCGGACTCCCCACCTCACCGCTTGGTTCCATTGCAGAAACCCCCCGGGGTTGGACCATGACTGGACTGGGTACGGCCACCCGTGGGCGCCAGCGGCTGAGCCCTCTGCACTAGTGCTACTGGGTGCATGAGGAATAAGAGCCTCGTCGAGGTGGACTACTGAGCATTCTGTGTTCTGGGACTAAACCCTGCAGGGGAGGAACCTTCTGGGACCAGGACACGCGCATGGGGCCACCGCCGCGACGCACACACAGCTGTCGTCACGCCTCGCTCTTATTTATGCATTTTGCTTCCACCCCCGGATATATATTTATTTGATATATTTATTTATTTTGAGAATATATTTTTACAGATATAATGTAAGCTATAATAAAAGTCAACAGAAGCCACGACCTACTGTATTCGTCCTTACTCTTTCTTGGTTTTCTTGTGACTAGTGTATGACTGAGGTCAGAAAACTTGAATATTAGGTTGCTGGAAAGCTATTATCCTTGTTAAGATA
>NC_079414.1:24150626-24168126 GCF_026213295.1 Gadus chalcogrammus | reverse complement strand
TGCAGTTCTGACTAAAGTACCGCCTCAAGGCGTTAGATCTTCCATTAGGTCTATGGTCCTAGTACTGGTTCACGGACCATGAACACTTTCCCCTGGCTGGTTTTTTGTTTTTTTTCAGGCGACGGTCCGGCTTACCGCGACGCTCTGATCGACTGTAACGTCATCCCGGCGCTGCTGTCCCGGATCACTCCGGAAACCCCGGTGAGCCGACCCTAGCGCTACCGGGCCGTCGCCTCCGAGGGCCTTCGGGGTCACGTCCTCCTCGCCGGCTGACACCAGGCACCAATATTCTGAATGCATTATAGAAATAAACCAATATAGTCACTAGGTGTAGGTCTGATGGTGCTGACGGGACTACTTTTCTAAGCTAATGACGACCACCTTCCTGTTTTTTAATTTGAAATTGTTATATTATACAAGGATGGTGACTACGCACTGGAGGGATACATTTTGATTTTAGTGCTAACAATGTCTTCCACAATTTTGTGTTTTCCTACTTTTACATCATGTGGGAACAGGCAAACTCAAATCATTTGGTCCAAGATACCCTCTCCTCCCAGCTGCCGTGCTGGAGTGGGTCTGAAAGGTGTTTTGGTAGATGACGGTCTCTTCTCCACTGTGACTGGGCCCCACAATCCCTACTTGCAACTAGTATGCAGACAACAAGCTTTACACGGGATACGTGTTGGCACTGGTTTTATGAAGGGTGCGACTCATTGGCGCACTTGCATCAGTGGTCCCGAGTACTACAAGATGTGCTCTAGCTACACGGGGCACACTGCGAGTCTTAATATTAATGCACGCCACTTATTTGCTTTCTAATCTTAACCTCCATTTAGCCCAACTGGGAAACATTGTCCTCTCTTCCCCTACAGAAAAAAAAACCTCAATCATATGGATGACATTGTTGGGCATAATTGAAAGAGCAGATTTTTTATCTTCTTTGAAGATATAAGCAAATGTGGAAATGAGCTAGAAAGGTGACTGTCTCCTCTGGCCTTAAAGGTGGGCTACCTAAGGAACCTCACCTGGACCCTATCCAACTTGTGCCGAAACAAGAACCCGTTTCCCCCGCTCTCCGCCGTCCAGCAGGTACCAGCGTCCGACCGCCTTAGGTCTCAAATACCTTCCTTCATTTAGCAGATGAGTAGTGTCCATCGCATTTTGCTGAGGACAAGCTGAGTGATCATGATCGGAGTGACATTTTGTCACAAAGGTTCTGAGCGACCTAGTTGGAAATCCAAATGCAGTGCAAAGAAGCCATAGGAATCAGTAATTGTTATTGGCACGTCCGTTACAATAGGGGTCAGTATTTCATGGGGCCTTCTTGGTGACACAAGGGACCACTCACTCCCACCTTTCTGCTAGAGCTTAAAGGGTACATGGCTAACTCGCCCCTGGTTGTATAATATGGAACCAGAACCAACACATCAGGCGCTGGTCTTTAACGCAAGCTCTTCCCGTCCACCAGCTTTTGCCGTCCCTGGTGCAGCTGCTCCACCTGGGTGATAAGGACGTCCTGTCGGACGCCTGCTGGGCCATCTCCTACCTCACCGACGGCTCCAACGACCGCATCGACGTGGTGGTGAAGACCGGCATCGTGCCACGCATGGTCACCCTCATGGGCCACGAGGAGCTCGCCGTCTTGGTAGGGCTCGCTTCCTGGTGGTTAGCGGTGTATTTTTAAAGGTGACGTGTGTGTGTGTGATTAGCCGGTTTGAAAATCTGCCTCATCTGACATCACAAGTGGGCGTGTCCACCTAGATGTATGACGAATAGATTAGCTATGTTTGCTAGGGTCCACTGGGTAGGCTGGTAGACTGATCTATCCAGCGCACATCTACGTGGACACGCCCACTTGCGATGTCAGAAAATGACAGATTCTCGCAACGGCTCATCGCACTCGCACCTGGTTGTATAATATGACACCGGGAAAAACTGCCACGCTCTGATTGGTTCCCAGACTCCCGCGCTCCGCTCCATGGGGAACATCGTGAGCGGCTCGGACGTCCAGACGCAGATGGCCATCGACGCGGGGGTCCTGGCCGCGCTGCCCCGCCTCATGACGCACCCCAAGGCCAGCGTGCAGAAGGAGGCCGCCTGGGCCCTGTCCAATATCGCCGCCGGACCGTGCAAACAGATCCAGCAGCTGATCACCTGTGGACTGCTGCCCCATCTGGTGGCGCTGCTGAAGAATGTCAGTATGACGGGGCAGTTGACTAGCCTGGCTCCGCCCGCCCAAGTACTTCCCGGCATCAGCGCGGGTTTGATTTTGGTTTTATTTTTTCGCCAAAGTATTTCCCCTTCAGTGCTACGTCTGGGTGTGCGGTATGTTGGTGGGTTTTCTCCGGCTAAATTTTCTGCGTCCAATCCGCGAACAGAGGGGAGTGGCTGAGGACAATGACGATGAAGTCAGCTCTCGTTGACGGGACATCTTCACGCACAGTGTTTGGTTTGTTAACGGCCTGCGTGCAACGTGATTCCCGGCCAAACCTTAGGGCAGATCCAGAGTGGGACTGGGCAGATCCAATATTTTTAAACTGCAACAGACACCCGCCTTCATGCGAGTTGACGTTTGTCAATAGAGTAGGTCCAGACTCTCTGTACAAATGAAATGAAGTACGAGAGTCTGGTAGGGCCAGGCTAGCAGTTGACTGGATTGATTGAAAACTTTATTGAACGACAATAAATCCTTTTTTCAAAAGTATAGAGATGATGAAGCCCGAAGGCTTGTTTTCACTGTGGTCCTTAAATGTGTCGTGCTCATTGCAGAGAGAGGGCGCTGTGTAGGTTGGTTAGGGTCCGGTTAACTCCATGATGGTGTGGTGAGCGGGACTTCATGGTAGAAACTGTAGAGACCTGGGTGACTAATTTGTTTCAATGTCGTCGCCAGCTCCTTGACATTGGAGCTAATGGCGACGTATAACTTATGCTTGCGTGTCCTCTTATGCGACGGCTCCTTCAGTGTTTTTAATAGTTTAGCTCACTTGTTTGTCCGTAACTCCTACAGCCTTTAACTGTAGGTCATATTTCTGGATGTGTGTATTCTCGGGTCCTCTCAGGGGGACTTCAAGACCCAGCGGGAGGCGGTGTGGGCCATCACCAACCTGACCAGCGGGGGCACCGTGGAGCAGGTGGTCCAGCTGGTGCACAGTGGCGCCCTTGAGGCCATCCTGGACCTGATGCAGGTGAAGGACACCAAGACCGTCCTGGTGATACTGGACGCCGTCAGCAACATCTTCTTGGTGAGCCGCTGGTGACGGGTGTTCTTGCACATTTTAGGTTGGAAAGTTGAGGTCTTTGGATTTGCTCTCTCCTTGCCCATACACACTGGAGGGATGCATTTTGATTTGAGCCCAACAATGTCTTCCATAATTTTGTGTTTTACATCATGAAGGAACAGGCAGGCAAACTCAATAAGTTGGTCCAAGATGCCCTCTCCTCCCAGCTGCCGTGCTGGAGTGGGTCTGAAGGTGTTTTGGTAGATGATGGTCTCTTCTCCACTTTGACTGGGCCCAACAATCCCTACTTGCAACTTGTATGCAGACAACAAGCTTTACACAGGATACGTGTTGGCAATGGTTTTATGAAGGGTGCTACTCCTTGGCTCACTTGCATCAGTGGTCCAGAGTACTACAAGATGTGCTCTAGCTACACGGGGCACACTGCGAGTCTTATTAATGCACGGCACTTATTTGCTTTCTAATCTAAACCCCCATTTAGCCCAACTGGGAAACATTGTCCTCTCTTCCCCTACAGAAAAAAAATACAACTATATTTCATAAATAAATGATCTCAACTTCATCCACTAGTTTGTAAAATAACTGCACATTTGTTGGTAAGCAGTCCTTCTTTGAAGGCCATCATTTGATGGCTCACTTCCTGTTGGCGTCACTTGTGATTGGCCAGAAGAGCTTCTGGAGTTTGTCTTCATGGGACTGTAGAATCAGCTAAAGCATGGGTCGCCTATCCGACGGCAATGAAGGTCATTAACGCAACGGATAGGCTCATAAGTCCGCATGCATCTGCATTTGGCTTTTATTTATTTTTTTGCTTTCTGCAGGCCGCAGAGAAACTGGGCGAGACGGCGAAGCTGTGTCTGCTGGTCGAGGGACTGGGCGGCTTGGACCGAATTGAGATGCTGCAGAACCACGAGAACGAGATGGTGTACCAAGCGGCCCACAACCTCATAGAAAAGTTTTTCAGTGCCGTGAGTAGATGTTCAGAGTGGCCTAAACCTTGGAATGCATGCGTTGCGCTTCCTTGATGCTTTGTGATCTTATTTATATGGAATTGCAGCAGTTTGGTACTGGTGCATCACATTGGTAGTGATGCTTTGGGTCTTTTTTTTCCCCCCTTCAGGACGATGAGATCTTGGAGACGGAGGCTACAGAGGACGAGTTTATTTTCCAGACGGCTGATGTTAAGAAAACGTTTGAATTTTAAAACTTGTCTTTTGATACTGTTTTTCTAAAGCTTATAAAAAAATATTTTGTTATAACTTTTGCCTGACCACAAATCATTCAACTAGCAGTCACACCGAAACATGGCCTATTGAGGAGATATTAACGATTTGGTTCCATAAGGCTAACTGTGAAAGCCGTTTAAATGGGGTGGGGGTGCCAAATTAGTGACGTTTTCATTTTTGTTCAGTTGTGTCGGAGCGTTTTGACGGGAAACTTTAAATTAAAGGGAAATCTTTATTCCTCTAACGTGGTTTAGGGGCTAGGGACGACGCAAATGGGAAAGGTTCAAAAGGTTGGCTAATTCAGATTCAAGGTAAGCAGACATGCACTCTTGAGGTGGCTCATGAAGCAGCACCAAGACATTTCTGACAAATGGTATGGGCGGAATGGTAAAGACGAGCGTCAAGGCAAACTATTCCGAAATGTGGTTAACCCCAGTAACGGGTCCATTGAGGTTATGTTGGCTTTATTGTATTAGGCAAATCTTTGACGGATCGAAATCAACCTCTGCACAACTGACATTATTTTCTCAATGAATTGGTAAAGGTAACGATGATACAGATTAACTTGACTTTCATAAGAAATATATAACGTTTAAAAAGTTTTGGGTTCGCTGCAGCTTTAACAAGCCAAACAATATTTTACATCAAATCTCATCTTCTAGAGGGCATTCTAGGACATGGTCAATGGCTGACCCCATTGGCCACACGTCTTAATTATCCGGCCTTATTTCCTGACATCAAACCATGCATTGATTGAGAGACCATCTAGCGGCAGTAATTCAAGGTACGAAATAGTTGACATTCCTATTGGAAGGGAACACTGAGGTTTTAAGATTTAACTCCACAACAAAAACATTACATTTGACATCAGATGTGTCTTTTAATTGAACCCCATGAAGATGCAGTTATAGAAAAACACCAGGTGTCCCTTGAAATCCCTAACATCTTAGTTTGAATGTGTGAACTGAAGCATGGCTAGGTTCATGTTGAGGAACTGAAAATGTACTAGTAAGGTAGAAAACGGAACTCCAACGACATAAGTGAGGATCTATAATACAGACATTAAATTAATCTCATCACATGTCAAGTGACCTGGCAACCCCTCATCTTGATCGTGGCTCTGGTCACCGACGCTCTTGTCTAGCTAGAGTCAGCATTGGCGCAACGCTTTTTCAATAGACTGGGTGGGCGAATACCTTGTACAGTACAAAAAGGACATGCATATGGCTCTGCATGACAAGACATGACACACATTGTTGTTGGAAGAAAATGCACGAGATGTAAAACCACAATCAAGAAAAACATCTTAGGTTCTCCCGTCAGGTTCTGTCAGGAAGCACCTGGGTGGGAAACAGCTGGGCGAGAAACGGCACAGGTCGTCCGATGGGAACACAGCTACTGCTCTCATTGGTTCTGCTCAGACGGGTGCCACTTGTACAGTACATGTCATTAATGTCTCTGTGGAAAATTTATTTAAACGAAAACCGGATTGGATAGAGTTTGAGATCTCAGGTGTATGACGGACGTCCATAAGCACCAACAACATACAGACCAGGAATCCATACAAGGTCTGAGAGGAAGTGGAGGTGAGGTAGTCTGGAGAAAAGTTGTGGAGAACTAGCTGGACCTAAGATCCACACAGTGGCATTCTCCATCCCACAGATGGGTCTAAATCCTCTTTCGTAGTAGTGTGTGTGTGTGTCTTTACACCCTGTTGTAGCTGTGCGTGTGTGTGTCTACATCTTCTCATAGCTGAGGGTGTGTCCGCAGGTGGAGCAGGTCTTCTGGTAGAGGTCCTCTTCGGCATCCAGGACCTCCTCTGGTCCGTACTGGTGCTGATGTGCCTGGGAGTCTTTGGTCCACACACTGCTACGCACGGCCCGTCGCAACTCTATACACACACAGACAGACACACACACACACACACACACACACACACACACACACACACACACACAGAGTCAAGTGTTGGGGTTTGTAGGTTATAAGGGTCAGGGTAAAACTGGGGTTCATAGGTTATTTGGGTAAGTAGGATAAGGGGTGAACTAGGGTTGTGTAGGGTTAGGTTTGTGTAGGTTGTTTGGGTTCGTAGGGTGAACTGGGGTAAGGGGTTTGTAGAGTTAGGTTGATGTATTGCCAGAGAGGGTACTGACCTTTGACCTTTTTGTTGAAGCGCTTCTGCGCTTGCACCTCTTTGTTCTCCTGCCGCGTCTCCTTGGCCTCCTCCATCGCCTCCTCCGAGCCAAACACCTCCTTGCACCTGCTCTCCACCTACACACAAACTGAACCTTAAACAACGCACATATACACACACACACACGAAACCTGAACCACAAACAACGCACATATACACACATGCATGCACAGACAACCATAAACCATGCACATACACACGCACGCGTGCACAAACGAACGCACACAATCCCAGGCTTAACCATAAACAACATGTATGCGCGCACACACAAACACACACACTCTTTATAGATGCACCCCCACCTGGGTCCTGAGGTAGAGCTTCATGTCGCCCCAGAGGGGGTTGTGGGGGTTCTTGCGGAGGATGCAGCGGAGTGGGGGCTCTCTCAGGTCCAGGTCGCAGTCCTTCAGCAGGAAGTTCTTCTTGGCGTCCGACCGGCTCACCAGCTGGTGCTTCCCATCGTTATCCCTTAACACACACACACACACACACACACACACGCACACACACACACACACACACACACACACACACACACAGTTTATAGATATATACACACACACACACACAGTTTAGATACACACACAGTTTATAGATACACACACAGATAGTTTATAGATAAACACAAACACACAGTCTATAGATACCGTTTTAAGACACACACACACACACACACACACACACACACACACACACACACACACACACACACAGATTATATAGATGCAGTTTTAAGATACACAGTCTACAGGAACATATAGACACACAATCTATAGATACAGACACTAAAACACACACATAGTCGATAGATACATACAGACACTGTCTGTAGATACATACACCAAGTCTGTAGATAGACACATACAATCTATACATGCAAACAGAAAATAATAATATATATATGTTTTATATATCATATACCTGCACTTGTCGCACACTGAAAGGTCGAAGCTGTTGCTGAGGTAGGAATCCATGAAGGGTTTACCACACTCATCACACACCAGGTAGTCGGTCTCTATCACCGGGGCTATACACACAAAACATTTCATTACAGCCACCACACCCCACTCAGAATCCGTGTGCACCATAAATATAGCCCACCTGGTTGATGCACCACAGGTTTGACCCTCTGCATGTCTTCCTCGTCCTCTTCCTCAATGAAGAATCCGGCTCCTGAATCGATGGTCTTGGCGACTTTGGCCGAAGTTGAGCCTTCGATCGCCGCTAGAGATCGGCTCGCTAGTCGGGCTTGTCGAAGCATCAACGCCCGCTGTCGGTTCCGCTCTATCTTAGCTCGCATCGCCGGTGAAAGCTCTACTCGGTTGGTTTGCTGACTTGTCTTGGATGCTTCAGAGTCGGTGGCAGGAGCAGCGATCTGACACTCTGCTGGTTCCATGTCTGCAGCCTTGCGGTGACCAGACCACCTGCGACACTTTTCTGGTTAAGTGAACGGAAGGTTTATTTGTGTCAAATGTGTTCATGCATCTCCTTTTCCTAGCTAACGGTTGTACAAGGATGAACGCAATGGCGTATCACATGTTAAATTGTTTACAACCGCTTCCTCCCGTACTTTGTACTTTCACAGTAAAAGGCCCCTGGTAGGAAGTGTGAGGAGCTAACAAATTGTACTTTAATTCAACGAATCCTAAAGAACTGTAAACGTTCTCCGTTTTATGAAATATTGCAAATATATAGGTATATTGTTCATCATTTTTAACGATTATATATAATATATAATAATTAAATTAATGCTCTGTTAGTGGTGTTGTTCAAATACTGTGACAGATGAGGGCACCATCCATTCATCAGAAAAAGTACTTATACATTCCAAAGCATAAAGTCTCTCCTTTATCCTCATTGTATGGTGATAAAATATCGTATTTTAAAAAATCACTTATTCTTGTTTTAAGACGAGTATGAAAAGAGGGCGATGTGTAGGTCTACATTAAGCAGTGTTTGGGTTCTGAATGAGGAAGGTACGTTTTATTACTCTGTTTTCTGGGAATAATTGACGCAAGCAGAAACCAGAAAACAAGCCGTTTTTTCGTTTTTTCGTTTTGACAAGAAAACGAAAATCTAAATTTCAGTTCGTTTATTCGTTTTTTGGTTCTTACTGAGCGAAACGAATTTACCACTCAATATCTGGTTTCCGCCGGTGGGCGGGTCCTCTTATTGGCTAGCGTGCTTCATTGCCCTGTGCTCTTCATAATAAAAGTTCTTCCGTTTGATAATGTCGACAAATATATTACTGTATTATAGACACTAGCAGACACAGAGGACCACACCACCCACAGTCAAGACTGACACGGCTTCAAATAACAATAACAGTATTCATAATCATTTGAAAATGAGAACTTATGAAGTTATGATGACTTCAGTGCAGTTGATGTTTTGCCACAGTTAATACATGCAGAGTAGACCTGAGGGCTTTACTACGACATCATTGTCCGGCTCTGAACTATGCGCTCTGTGCGCGTTCACATCAAAGGAGCTGCGATCGCGGGCTGCTGATTTCCTCACAGCCTGAGAGCTATGAGGAATACAAGTGATTACAACACATTTCTGACAGCTGAACATTGCGCAGGGCTCTCCGTGAGACGCACGCAATTCAACCCATTCACACGCCACACAACTTGCGCCGCTATTTAACAGTGGAAGGGTAGGAATCAAATGCGTCCGGGTGAAATTTCAAAATCGTCCGGGATTTTATTAAAGCCTCAATACATGTTCACATTTAATTTGCGTTGCGTTCCTCTGGGTCTGTCACAAACTAGTTGGGCTACGCCCTCCCCTACTCAGTTCTGTTCGCTTAATTTGCATTGGTGGAAGTGAGTAGGGGGAGTGGTTAAGTAAAGCCTTCAGATTGGACGGTTTGACTTTAGAGTTACCGCCATGTTTTGTATTATTTTTTTACCATTATTGTTTTATAGGGACAAACATTAACACATTTCTCCATTCTCCTGCAGGGGATTGATAAAGTTCTATCTATGTAACAGAAGGAAACACTTACTCATACTCCATCAAATATTCATACTCATACTTTGCACACTTTACCACAGCATTGGCCTACTGAATGCCACAGATATATTTTTAAGCATTGGACTGAATGCCACATAAATATAATGTATGTTTTGCACGTTTGCAACGTTTAAAAGTTCAGGGAAAAGTATATGCCTCTACTGGTGTTGCTTAGGCCAATATCCTTTTAAGGGGCAATAATGCCTACTATCATACATTAGTCACCATGTCTGTGGACAAATTTGTATGCAGTCACATATTAATATATCCCCCCCCCCCCGCAGACAAAATCTCACTCTGAACTCAGTTCGAAAATGGAGAGCCCTGCATTGCGCATCTGTTGACCTTTATCCATTTACAGTAAACAGATAATTTTTTCTTGCTGGAAGATATTTTATATTTTTTTCATATTATTATTTACTGACAGTGATTACAGAATGCGAGTGTGTGTTATATTGAAAGCGAGGCTGGGTGTGCCTATGAATATAGGCTACATTGAGTTTTTTAAGGTGCTGTACAAGCAAATCATATTGACTACTCTGTACAGTGACAAAGAGTGTACAGTAACCTACTTCATTCAATATTGAATAGGCTACTGTAGCCTACACTATGTACAAATGGTTTTGCTCTTTGCTCATGGCAGTTGTACAAGCAAAACATATTGACTACTCTGTACAGTGACAAAGAGTGTACAGTAACCTACTTCATTCAATATTGATTAGGCTTAGCCTACACTATGTACAAATGGTTTTGCTCTTTGCTCATGGCATAATGTACATCTACTGTAGCCTACACTATGTACAAATGGTTTTGCTCTTTGCTCATGGCAGTTGTGGCAGTCATTTTAACATGTCAGCAGGCAAGCTTCACTCATTCCAGGATGTATTATGCTTTGTCATATAGCCTACTTGGAACGTGTTTTGAAATGGATCTATAGTAGCCTATAGAAATTTGCCAGCTGGAATACAAAGCAAACTCTCCTTCAAATGCACATTCATGGAAGTCTTGTATTGTCATCCCCAAATAATGCTGCAATGTAATAATATACATCTTTAAATGCACAATAATGAGTCATTATTTTTATTATGACTTATCAAAGGTTTTTATTGGCTCCCAGAATGCAGGTCTGTTAGTGACTCCCAGTATCTCTAAAAACAGACTGGGAAGTAGAGCATTCAGTTACTGGGCTCCTTTACTGTGGAACCAGCTCTCCCCATGGGTCAGAGAGGCAGACCCCCCCCCCCTCACCTTTCGCACCTTGTAGTTTGGCCTTGGCGTCTCGCAGTCTCTCTGTGTTTCCATATATTCTCCACAGCTCCACCCCCAGTCTGAACCAACTGCAATTTTCCCCCTTGGTTTTCCTGGGAGTTTTTACTCAGTCGATGTGAGGGTTTAAGGGAAGAGGATGTTGTTATGATGCTCATGCTATGTAAAGCCCTTTGAGACAAACTGTTTGTAAAAACGGGCTATAAAAATAAAATTGCCTTGCCTTGCCTAACCCGCTTGGACTGTAATTCATATTCATGTTACTAGTTTGATCATTGACTGACTACATGAATAGAGATTCTTATAGAGGTCTTATAGTCAAACGGTATAGGGTTAGGTTATATGCAAATTTGTATGTGTTTAGGCCAGTTATGAGATCTAGTTAACATCATTAAAAGTCATTTCCAAACACATTAAAGAAAAAAACAAAAGCAAAGAGATTTTGTAGCAGTAGCACACTTTTACTTACACAGAGTGGGATAGGAATCAGGTTAACAAAACATCTAAGAACATCTAAGCTGTCTAACACATTACCAACGCAACATTGAAACATCATAAAACATCACAAAAAAAACAGCTGGAATACAAAGAGTTTGCTTTGTATTCCAGCTGGCCTGTTATGAGCAAATTTCTATAGGCTACTATAGATCCATTCCAAAACATGTTCCAAGTAGGCTATAGGACAACGCATAATGCATCCTGGAATGAGTGAAGCTTGCCTGCTGACACGTTAAAATGACTGCCACAATTGCCATGAGCAAAACCATTTGTACATAGTGTAGGCTACAGTAGCCTATTCGATATTGAATGAAGTAGGTTACTTTACACTCCCTGTCACTGTACAGAGTAGACAATATGATTTGCTTGTACAGCACCTTAAAAAACTCCCTGTAGCCTATATTCATAGGCACACCCAGCCTCACTTTCAATATAACACGCACTCGCATTCTGTAAACACCATCAGTAAATAATAATATGAAAACAATATAAAATATCTTCCAGCAAGAAAAAATTATCTGTTTACTGTAAATGGATAAAGGTCAACAGATGCGCAATGCAGGGCTCTCCATTTTTGAACTGAGTTCAGAGTGAGATTTTGTCGGCGGGGGGGGGGATATGTTAATATGTGACTGCATACAAATTTGTCCACAGACATGGTGACTAATGTATGATAGTAGGCATTATTGGCCCTTAACACTAATATTCAGAAACAACACTGCCTCAAAAGGATATTGGCCTAAGCAACACCAGTAGAGGCATATACTTTTCCCTGAACTTTTAAACGTTGCAAACGTGCAAAACATACATTAAATTTATGTGGCATTCAGTCCAATGCTTACAAATATATCTGTGGCATTCAGTAGGCCAATGCTGTGGTAAAGTGTGCAAAGTATGAGTATGAATATTTGATGGAGTATGAGCAAGTCTTTCCTTCTGTTACATAGATAGAACTTTATCAATCCCCTGCAGGAGAATGGAGAAATGTGTTAATGTTTGTCCCTATAAAACAATAATGGTAAAAAAATAATACAAAACATGACGGTAACTCTAAAGTCAAACCGTCCAATCTGAAGGCTTTACTTAACCACTCCCCCTACTCACTTCCACCAATGCAAAGCGAACAGAACTGAGTAGGGGAGGGCGTAGCCCAGCTAGTTTGTGACAGACCCAGAGGAATGCAACGCAAATTAAATGTGAACATGTATGGCTTTAATAAAATCCCGGACGATTTTGAAATTTCACCCGGACGCATTTGATTCCTACCCTTCCACTGTTAAATAGCGGCGCAAGTTGTGTGGCGTGTGAATGGGTTGAATTGCGTGCGTCTCACGGAGAGCCCTGCGCAATGTTCAGCTGTCAGAAATGTGTTGTAATCACTTGTATTCCTCATAGCTCTCAGGCTGTGAGGAAATCAGCAGCCCGCGATCGCAGCTCCTTTGATGTGAACGCGCACAGAGCGCATAGTTCAGAGCCGGACAATGATGTCGTAGTAAAGCCCTCAGGTCTACTCTGCATGTATTAACTGTGGCTAAACATCAACTGCACTGAAGTCATCATAACTTCATAAGTTCTCATTTTCAAATGATTATGAATACTGTTATTGTTATTTGAAGCCGTGTCAGTCTTGACTGTGGGTGGTGTGGTCCTCTGTGTCTGCTAGTGTCTATAATACAGTAATATATTTGTCGACATTATCAAACGGAAGAACTTTTATTATGAAGAGCACAGGGCAATGAAGCACGCTAGCCAATAAGAGGACCCGCCCACCGGCGGAAACCAGATATTGAGTGGTAAATTCGTTTCGCTCAGTAAGAACCAAAAAACGAATAAACGAACTGAAATTTAGATTTTCGTTTTCTTGTCAAAACGAAAAAACGAAAAAACGGCTTGTTTTCTGGTTTCTGCTTGCGTCAATTATTCCCAGAAAACAGAGTAATAACAGTACCTTGCTCCTGAATGAAGTTTTACATCCGTTAAATCCGTTTTACTGTTGGATTGTAAACTACGACAGAACAACGTAACTGTGTAGGCCTGGTGAACTGATGGTGTTAACGCGGCTTCTAAAACAAACCCATCATGGGGCGAGCGCGCCACCTGGTGGTGGGTGTTGGCTGCTGTCGGGCGAAGCGTCTGGTTGGCGAACGCGTGAATCGGCGTTGGCGACTATAAAAACTATATATTTGCTCGTTTAAAGACGTCTTTCATGCATCTCAAGTTTATTTGTTAGTCGAGACAAATGTCTTCAGTTAACAAGGTGTGCGTTGTTAACTGACAAAATGATGCCCCGTTGACCTTTGATTTGAGTACAGGAGAGAAGATAGAGGACAGAACAGAGGAACAAGAAAGAGGAAACAGTGGGACAGACACTGGATTATATTTACATCATCTGACTCTCTCCCAATGGGACTTTATTAGGTTTTTATTTTACATAGAAAGTAGGAAACCAATCACTATTGAGTGATGCATTCTCACAAATAAATAAGCATTATCAAACACCCCTTTGCACCTGGTGGAAGTGATCGAAAAACTATTGATTACCTATTGGGATGTTCAGTATGAATTGTGGTTAAATTATGTGTGCTTTGTTATATTACTATATTTTTTTAATATATATTTTTTTACAATTCCCTGTTTCTTGCCACAATAAAACAATAAAAGAGTAAATGAAAGAGTTCGCCAGGTCCCAAAACCTACTTCAGCGTAGGTCATTCGTTCACCATTCAACCTTTACACCAGATTCACCAGAATCAATCCGAATGGGAGCTCACTTTAAAATGAGACCGGTGATTCCAGTACTACTGTACTGTACTTTACTGTGCTGATGGATGCTAGCTCTGAACTCTACTTTTCTGTAGGATGCTAATTCTTTACTCTACGCTTCTGTCGGATGCCAGGTCAGACTAGCGGTAGGGTAGGATTATGTCACAATAGAACACAATAGAACGCCATCTTGTGTCAATCATGCAGTAAAAGGTCTTCAGTAACGGGGTGTTGAGCATACAGGTGCACACATACACATGGAAACAGTAAATTAACCTAGTGGAACATTATAAACACTCCCCATAGGCCTACAGCAGCCCAGACGGCCTGCCAAGGACGGAGAAGCAGTTGGGACACATAAACATACGATTACCTGAGCATGAAAGGTCGAAGACAATATACAATATAGTCCAAGAAAAATATATGCTACTTACTGTTGATTTTATACATGTATATAAAGTTAGGATAGAAATGCATTCATATCGCTTGACATTGTATATGCGTCAAAAACAAACAAAGGGATGGAAATACTCTGTGCTTTTAACTTGGACATTTGCATCCAGTGGTTGAAATATTGTCATCATAAATCCACAGTCTGAACCCTTTCAAAGAGTTCCACTAGTCCTGAACAACCAGCGGGCTGTGGTCTGATTCTGTGAAGGATTCTTTCTGGGTAAGAAAACATTTGTTTAACAAGCGTGTGTTCCTACTTTTCTAACTTCTGTAGACTTTCCTGCTGGGGTCATGTCACTGTGAATGACGATAAAATAAATCCCTTATTAAGATGTATGACAAGGTGTATAAAACCGATTATGTTGTCTAGATAACAACGCTTCTCCAGAGAACCCCCCTCAGCACGTTCTCTTCGCCAGTTCAAAATCTGATGACATGGTAACTGGTAACATGAATTGTTGTTAGAAGACTGTGATGTGTGATAGTCAAGTCTCGCGCTACAACAAACAAGCAGGAAGGAACAGATCGTTTACATTGGGGGAAATGCGTGTAGGATGTATAAATTACAGTATAATATCTATTATATAAATCATAGATAGAAACGGTTTCAACGCAGGGGGTGAAACGAGGAGGGTGAAACATGAGGAAGATCCTGGGTCTCCCCTCCTCTTCCTCCGTAACCATGCCCCCGGACCCTCCAGGAATGTCGGGGAGTCTCTTCAGAGTGTTGTCCCACCCCCGACAGAGAGAGAGGACCTTCCATTGGCTGGACTCATCCTGATTGACAGGTCCGTCTGCGCCACTGTTTGATACATGGCTTTTGTGTATGTGTGTGTGTGAGACTAAGGCTGTATCTATGTGTGTACATGTATAGGTATCCGGTGTGTGTATGTGTTGTGTGTATGAGTGAGTGAGCGAGGGAGTGAATGAGTGTGTGCATGTGTGTCTCTCTCTCTCTGGTGGTGGCGGTCTCCCTCTCTCTCTCTCTCTCTCCCCTCTCTCTCTCTCTCTCTCTCTCTCTCTCTCTCTGTTGATGGTGTCTCTCTCCCTCTCTCCCTTCTTTCTCTGTGTTGTAGGGATCTCTCTCTCTCTTCTCTGTGGCGGGGGTCTCTCTCTCTCAGATGGTGAAGGGGGTCTCTCTCTCTTCTCTGTGGCGGGGGTCTCTCTCAGACGGTGACGGGGCAAACGATGATCTTGTCCTCCAGCATGACACTGACCACGAGGAAGACGAAGTACAGCAGGAACATGAATAAGCCCAGCAGCTTGCTCATGCGCCAATTGCAGGAGGCGATGGAGATGATGACGAAGAGGAGCATGATGAAGAGCAGCACGATGGCACAGAACAGGCCGTTGGAGCTCACCTGCACCGTCTTGAAGTCGTTCAGGATGTTGTAGATCAGCCAGGGGAACGGAAGTCTGCAGAGATGTAAGAGAACCAGAGAACTAGAACCAGAGCACTAGAACCAGAGAAACAACCAGATAACTAGAACCAAATAGCCAGAACAAATGAACTACAGCCAGAGAACTGGAACCAATTAACTAGAACAAGAGAACCAGAACCAATTAACTAAAGCCAGAGAACTAGAACCAGAGAACTAGAACCAATTAACTAGAACCAGAGAACCAGAACCAATGAACTACAGCCAGAGAACTAGAACCAATTAACTAGAACCAGAGAACCAGAACAAATGAACTAAAGCCAGAG
Organism: Gadus chalcogrammus; assembly: GCF_026213295.1. Taxonomy (NCBI): domain Eukaryota; kingdom Metazoa; phylum Chordata; class Actinopteri; order Gadiformes; family Gadidae; genus Gadus; species Gadus chalcogrammus. The sequence goes on along the minus strand of NC_079414.1, from coordinate 24,151,761 downwards.
AACCAGAACCAGAGAACTAGAACCAATTAACTAGAACCAGAACCAATTAACTAAAGCCAGAGAACTAGAACCAGAGAACTAGAACCAATTAACTAGAACCAGAGAACTGGAACCAGAAATTTGAACCCGAGGAGAACTAGAGGTCTTTAGTCTCTCTCTCCCTCTCTCCCTCTCTCCCTCTCTCCCTCTCTTCCTCCCCCCCTCCCTCTCTCTCTCTCTCTCTCTCTCTCTCTCTCTCTCTCTCTCTCTCTCTCTCTCTCTCTCTCTCTCTCTCTCTCTCTCTCTCTCTCCCGGAGTCTCTCTCTCTCTCTCTCTCTCTCTCTCTCTCTCTCTCTCTCCCGGAGTCTCTCACCCCACAGTGATGTCGAAGATGTTGGACCCAACAGAGCTGGACACGGCCATGTCCCCCAGACCCTTGCGGGCTACGATGACGCTGGTGATGAGGTCCGGGATGGAGGTGCCAGCCGCTAGGATGGTGAGACCCATGATCTCCTCCGTGATGAAGAACGTCTCGCCCACCTGGGGAGGAACCACGCCATGGTTACACCTGCACCCAGTCATTTAAAACACCGAACTGGACAGGAGTTGAATCACTGGACTGGAGTTAAAACACTGGACTGGAGTTTAAAGACTGGAATGGAGTTGAAACAGAAGAGCTGGGATTAAAACCGGAGGAAACAGAAGTTCTGCAGACATGGATTTTAATATTTGCAGATCAGGAGTTATATGGGATTCAAAGGGCCAGATTTAGTGTGGTAGGGTGACGAGTTTGCCGATCCGTGCAGATTATCTGGGATTATCTGATAAATAACACGTACACCTTCTATACACTAGGTAGACACTAGAGAGAGAGAGATAGAGTGCGAGAGCTAGAGAGAGAGAGAGAGAGAGAAAAAAATACAGATTGAGAGAGAGAGAGAGAGAGAGAGAGAGAGAGAGAGAGGGAGAGGGTACATAAACTCTTTACTTGTATATGTATGATATATGACATGTTGTATGACACGTGACATGCTGTATGACATGTGACGGGCTGTGTGTCATGTGACGGGCTGTGTGTCATGAGATGGGCTGTCTGTCATGTGACGGGCTGTCTGTCATGTGACGTGCTGTATGTCATGTGACAGGCTGCATGACG
>NC_079414.1:24095626-24145626 GCF_026213295.1 Gadus chalcogrammus | reverse complement strand
GAGAGAGAGAGAGAGAGTGTGTGTTTTTTCCATCAGATTCAACCTGTATCTTTTAGCATGAACCACCCTGTTAAACTGTAATTCAAGTTTGTTCAAATGTGTTCAATGTTTCAGGTCAAAGTTGAAATAAATCTTTGAATGAACTTTTATTCATTCAAAGTCTGTAAGGAGGAGGGGCCATTGCAGTGGGGGGCCGGATTACACAGAGAACACAGAGGATTATTTACACATCAGTTTGACGATATATCGAAAGCCTTAGAGAGAGATGGGAGAGAGAGGGGTAGAGAGACAGAGAGAGTGATGAAGGAGAGAGAGGGAGGCAGAAGCTGGCTGGATATTCGTTTTTTCCATTTCATCTTTAACTACAGAATCCTTTTAAAAGGTTTAAATATGAGGTCATAAAATTATCCTGGTACTAATATCCTGGTAATAATATCACCATGCCTCCCTTCTGACTCCTCCCTCTCCTACTGCAAAGGATTCTGGGAGATGATATTTGTTTCAAAGTGTGAGCTAATCTAGGGGAGGCTACACTAATCTACACACCACTGTTTCTTCAGGGGATATATGTATAGCAGAAAGCACCTGGAATCAAACACACACACACACACACTCCTGGACGCGCGCACGCACACACACACACACACACACACACACACACACAGACACACACACACACACACACACACACACACACACACACACACACACACACACACACACACACACACACACACACGCACAAGCACACCTGGACACAACCGCCTCAAAACCCACACACTGACCACTAGTAAATGAATGTGTGTGTGTGTGTGTGTGTGTGTGTGTGTGTGTGTGTGTGTGTGTGTGTGTGTGTGTGTGTGTGTGTGTGTGTGTGTGTGTGTGCGATTGTTCACACTTATAAAGACATAACTCATCATCATCATCATCATCATCATCTATTCACGCATCCTATGTTACCCTCAACCGGTCATTAAAACGATGCATCCTTCAGGTACGATTGTATTCAACTAAAATCGTTAGTTATCGTAGAGGTGTGAAGACAAGGTGAACAGGTATATCATAAGGAGTAATCAAACGCTCTGATCACACAAAAAATATATGAAAGATCTGACTTTCCAAATTTGGACCTCTCTCTCTCTCTCTCTCTCTCTCCCTCCCTGTCTCTCTCTCTCTCTCTCTCCCTCCCTGTCTCTCTCTCTCTCTCTCTCTCTCTCTCTCTCTCTCTCTCTCTCTCTCTCTCTCTCTCTCTCTCTCTCTCTCTCTCTCTCTCTCTCTCTCTCTCTCTCTCTCTCTCTCTCTCTCTCTCTCGTCTCAGGGTCTCTCTATCTTTCTTTAGGCGGTGGTTAACAGGTCTGTTTTTAGAGTGCTAAGACGCTAGTCCAGCTCGCTAAGATGCTATCGCAGCTCGCTAAGACGCGCCGATGCGTGTGAACTAAAGCTGCTAGCCGCGGGTCAAGCTACTAATCTGCGGACTTCCAGGGCCGAGGGGACCAGGCCGGTCCAGGGGAAGGCTCCCCTAGACCGGTTTCTTACTCTCCCGTTGGCTGAGTAAGAAACCATTCAATGACTTGGTCGGCTTAGCTCAGGAGGATATAGCAGTTGTCTTGTGACCGAAAGGTTGCTAGGTCGATCCCCAGCTCCTCCTAGCTGAGTGTTGATGTGTCCCTGAGCAAGGCACTTAACCCTAACTGCTCCTGACGAGCTGGCTGTCGCCTTGCATGGTTGACTCTGCCGTCGGTGTGTCAATGTGTGCATTAACCGGTGTATGTCGCTTCGGATAAAAGCGTCTGCTAAATGCCCTAAATGTAAATGACTCTTTGAATTGTTGTTCAAGAGTTCGAAGAAGAGTGGACGTAACGTTCTCAGCCTTAACTGAGAGAACCAAATACCGTTCAAGAGCCGAGGTTCCTCAATTCACTATCCAACCCCTGCCTGCTCCTTGATGATCTGTCTCTTTACTGTCCAACCTTTTCCTGCTACAGTCCATAATGACCTTTCTCTGTATTGTCTAATCCCTACTTGCTCCATTATGAACTACCCTGTACTGACTAACGCCTACCTGCTCCTTAATGAACTATCTCTGTACTGTCTAACCCCTACCTGCTCCTTGATGACCTTTCTCTGCATTGTCTAATCCCTACCTGCTCCTTATTGACCTATATCTATACTGTCTCACCCCTGCCTGCATCTTCTGTGCAAGGGATAACCAAGTCTTTAACTTTCAAACATCTCCTTTCTTGACCTTTCATAATCAGTTGAAGTGTGGGGTTTTAACCCCAACACCCCCTACCTGCCCCTACATTATCGCCGTTAAAACACTGCAGTAGTGTTGGACAGTTGAGCTGACTGTTCTGGGGGTGGCGTCCTCCATTGGACTGATTCTGAAAAATGTGTCAATGATGCAACTTTCTTTGGTTGAGTTGATGTTGCCACTGGTATAGGGCAGTGGTTCCTTCGGTCAGAAAACAACCCAGTGTACCCATTTGAGTTGCACGGAACCATGAGGCCCAACCTGGCCTGGGAACAAATTGATCCATCAATGTTGGCTGGTGTTGCGACATGACGGATAGGAAGGACCTGGAAGGCCCCACCAATCAGCCGTCCAATTCAGAAGGGATGAATTTAAGGCGTCATACGTCCTATTGCATCATAATCATCATCATGAATATGTGGACCATTAAATGATGTGGTAAACTAGGAAGTGAATCATACTCCATCCAGAGGTCAAGAGTCTTGAAAGGGAGTCTACTCTTTTCATTGGCAACTCATAAATTCTGCATGAATTAGGGGGGTACATCTCTGGGTTTGTCGCTCGACAAATGCAATATTATGAATTAAAACCTGCAGAGTGACTCTCTCTCTCTCCCTCCTTCGCTCTCTCTCTGAGAGAAGGAGTTATATTTAGGTGGTAAAGAGAGTGATATTAGGAGTGATATTTGGAGAGATATTGAAAGTGATACTGGAATTGATTTTGGGAGTGATATAGAGAGATATAGAGAATGCTATTAAGATTGATAAAGGGTTTGATACTCGTAAGGATCTTAGGAGTGTCATTGGGAGCGATATAGCAAATTATATTGAGAGTGGATTAGAGATAGACAGAGGGAGTAACATTAAGGAGTGATATTTGGAGTGATATCAGATTGAAATAGGGAGTGGTATTGGGAGTATTAGTTCAGGTTTTATTGGGATTGATATAGGAGTGATATTGGGAGTGGGATTGTGAGGGGTATAGAAAAAGAGATATAGCAAGTCATATAAGGAGTGATATTGGTAGTGATATTGGGGTTGTGGGTTGTAATTAGGATTGATATAGCGAATGATATGGAAGATGGTATAGGGAGTGATGTTGTGACTATTATTGGGGGGCTATAGGGAGTTAGTGATGTAGTAGGGTGATATTGGGAGTGATACATGGAGTGACATGGGAAGTAATATAAGGAGTGATTTTGTGAGTGGCATAGGTGGTAATATGTGACAATGGAGTGATATTGTAAGTAATATTTGGGGGTGATAAAAGGAGTGAGATATCGAGTGCTTCAGGGGTGATATAGAAGAGTGATATTGGGAGTGATAAAGGCAGTGATCTTAGTGGGAAGAGAGTGCTCTTCACAGTGATCTGCAGACTTCTGCCCCCTCAGAGAAGGTGTCTATTCTTAGCGGTGCTAATGAGATCAGGGCAGATTGACCTGGGAGGATTAGCCAGGAGCTAGTGACACATGAGGCCAGGAAGGAAGGGAGAGGGAGAGGGAGAGGGAGAGAGAGAGAGAGAGAGAGAGAGAGAGAGAGAGAGAGAGAGAGAGAGAGAGAGAGAGAGCAAGAGAGAGAGAGACAGAGGCAGAGAGAGAGAGAGAGAGAGAGCGAGAGAGAGAGAGAGAGAGAGAGAGAGAGAGAGAGAGAGAGAGAGAGAGAGAGAGAGAGAGAGAGAGAGAGAGATTATTATGTTATTTGAGGTTTAGTGATAGCACACAGGTAGGGGGCGGGGGAGGTATCAGCAAGCTGATCACTTCAACTTTCACCCGCTGAGCGTGAGATAGCTCCACTGATGCCCACCTGCGACTCATCTTCTAAATGTCCCGTATTGGACCAGCACGTGCGATGTGGATCAGCCATTACACATGTGGAAGTGTCCCCCCCACTCCATGATGGATTGATCGGCCTCTCAGTAGGTACAGTCCTCTGGGTAGCCTTGTCTATCTATCCTCTCAGTTGGTACAGTCCACTGGGTAGGATGTTCTATCTATCCTCTCAGTTGGTACAGTCCACTGGGTAGGATGTTCTATCTATCCTCTCAGTTGGTACAGTCCACTGGGTAGGATGTTCTATCTAACATCTCAGTTGGTATAGTCCATTGGGTAGTACCGGTAGGCTTGTGCTCACAGGTTTTCTTAAAGCCACGATGCTGGAGACAGCGCTTTGTTCTATGGGTTGGTTTGGGTTAGTTTAGGGTAAAGGTTAGTGGAATAGTCTCAATCTGGTACCCTCTTTGATGTAGTTGCCATAGTGAGGCGGGACACTTGATTCTCCTGACCAATGAGTGAATTGACCAAGTTACCAGAAGAATCAACGGTGGACAGAATTCAGCATTTCTACTTTCATTGTTTTGCTCAATGACCACATGTTATTTTTCAAGCGTCTACGGTATCCTATGGTTTCCCGAAACAGTATATGGATATCCGGTGCTTTATGCACCAGGTCCGGTGTCTGACTCTAACTACAGCAAAGGCCCCTGAAGAAATGGTGGTGTGCATCGGTGCTAGACTACAGCCTGTCTGTCACCTGACTCCCGTAGGACGTGATCACGTCAGAGAGCAGAAGGTCTGCTTCAAACTGCACAGAGGGGAGGAAAAAACACACCCATCAGAGTCCTGGCTGGGCATCCCAGTGTGAGTGAGTGAGTGGGTGACTGAGTGACTGAGAGTGTGTGTGAGTGAGTGTGTGTGTGTGTGTGTGTGTGTGTGTGTGTGTGTGTGTGTGTGTGTGTGTGTGTGTGTGTGTGTGTGTGTGTGTGTGTGTGTGTGGGTGTGTGTGTGTGTGTGTGTGTGTGTGTGAGGGTGAGTGTGTGTGTCTAAGCAGCATGATGGCAACTCAGGGGGTCTTCTCAGACCAATGAGTGGGTGGTGTAGGAGAGGACTTGAGGTGGTGCTTCAGATTTAGAACCCAGTAGGTCCACACACACACACACGCACGCACACACACAAACACACACAAACACACACACACGCACACGCACACGCACACACACACACACAGGCACACACACACACACACACACAATCAAATCCTGACACTATGCACACCACTACAAAGCAAACTATCACTATTGACTTATTTTACATTAAGACAGGAGACATCTGGTTCTGGGATGCTAACAGCTAGCTGACGGACATTGGGGTTGGAACCCTAATCCGTCGGATGGGAGTCCAACAGTCTGACCAGCAGACTACCCCGACTCCATTGTATCATGTAGCGTGTAGCAGGTTCTACACCTGACTGATGGTGGGATCCCTCTGACCGGGAGAGGAGAACCAGACTGGCCCCACTGGGCCACGTGTGCATGGGCTGCATTTATACTTTGGTAATCAACAGGTGTGGACCAGCAGTTAGCGTCAGGTGTCTTGCTCAGGGACACCTCGACACTAAGGTGGAACTGGGCGTCGAACCAGCAACCCCTCCTGTTTCCAGACAACCCATTCTACCTCTTGGGCCACAGTTTGCCCGAAAAAAGCCCAAATGTCTATCATATCTGAACCAAAACATGAGCCGACAGCTCATCCCTCGTTTAAACGGTCACTAAACGACGCTGAAAGGTTGGATTCTTACCCCGTCCCACGTGTGCAAATCGTTTTGCTTAAAACTAGCTTATTGTTGGACCGCCCTTCCTGCTTGTCAGAGCAGATCTCATTGCCCACATGAACAACAAGGGGAATGTATTTTGAAATTCAAATGATCCGGTCTTTTGTTATAATAATCAATACTCCGGGGGGTTTGTGAGGACGACCATATCATTGAGCAGGGTGATCTGGGGCCGCAGGACTTATCTTGGTTCCTGCTTGGTTCAACGTAGTCAGCACGGACCAATCTCGAGCCGCATCTGCCAGGTGACACTCTGGTAACAGGTCAACACTAAAGATCCCCCCAGCTAGTGAGTGCAGAGGGTTTAGCACTGGCTTACCATCGCTGGTACATTCTCACGAAGTCCTCCCTCCCTCCCTCTCCCTGGCCCTCCCTCTCCCTCTCTGTTGATGGATTGAGCCCAACATCTAAGCCCTGCCAGGAAAAGCCAGTGAGGACAAACATGCCACTGCCTCCATGATTAGAAGTTCTGTAACAGTGGCTTCCTCTGGAGACTTAGTGACTGAACACTTTTCCAATCACAACAAAACTAGTGAGGCATGAATCGACCTCCTGCAGAAGCACCGCCCGATATTAAATCCACGCTGGAGCCAGTAGCGAGGGACTGAAACTGAGATGTGCTCTTTGTGTCTGGGGACGGATGGGTGGAGATTATGACAGATGGATGGAGGAGTGACGGACGGATTGATGGGTGCAGGGATGGAGTGATGAATGAATGGGTGAGGAACCGATGAAGGTGGACGTGTGGAGGGTGGGCAGGCGGTATGTGCGTGGTGGAGACGTAGTAGAACCATGGTTGGATGGATGGATGGTGGCGGGTAGGGGGGGGGGGGGGGGGGGGGGGGGGGCGGCGCACAGCTCACTCACCTTGGGCGCCTCCACCTCCTCCACCTGGTTGCTGCCCAGCTTGCCCTTGATAAACTGCTCCACGTTGGAGTTGAACTTCATGAAGGTCACGTAGCAGATGTAGCAGGAGAGCAGGCTGATGCTCTCGCCCACCGAGATCTCGTTATCCAGGAAGAAATAGATGAGCATGAGCAAGCCGATGATGTAAAAGGACACGTCCCGGAAGAGGGGCCACCACGTCAGGTTCAGCACCTCCCTTGAGAACAGGGCGCACATCCCGATCACAAACAGGATGTTGAACACGGCCGAGCCCACGATGGTGCCGATGCCCACGTTGCTGTGGGAGACGAAGACCCCGATGACGGAGGTGAAGAGCTCCGGGGCCGAGCCGCCGGCCGCCATGAAGGTGGCGCCGGCGACGTCGTCGGAGATGGCCAGCTTCTCCGTGATGACCGTGAGCGCCGGCACGAAGAACTCGTCGCAGACGATGGCCAGGGCGATGAACATGTAGAGCATGCCGAGCATGTGCAGCGACACGTACCCCTGCCGCCGCTCCTCCAGGCTGAAGTAGTCCGTGGGGTAGTCCCCGGTGCTCGCCTCCTTCATGGAGGAGGCCATGGCCACGGGCGGCCGGGCCGGGCCGGCCGAGAGGTTCCCGTGCTGGAGGAGAGTCCGTCGGGGCACCGGGTCGCCCGCCGGCGCCTCGCCCGCCGGCCCCGGCTCCTGGGGCGACGGTGCGGTCAACGCCAAGGCACTCCAAGAGAAGACGGCGCACACCGCCACCAGGCTGACCACGAAGCCCGCCAGACGTCCGGGACGCAGCTTCCTGCGGACGTGAGGGCGGGGCGGGCGGGCGCGGCTGGCGCCCAGGAGAGGGGCGCGGGCTGGGTCGGCATCCACGCCGTCTCCACGGTGACTTCTATCCAGGAACTTGAGGTCCATGGCGTCGGGAGGGGTGGGGTGGGGGGGGGGAGGGAGAGGCAACGTGTTGGGCGAGGCCCGGGGGGAGGCGGGACCACCAGCGGTGAGGTTTGGACGCAGGGTCTGGTCTGGTCTGGGAAGGTCACCGCTGGACTGGCATGCTGGTCTCACTGGGCTAAGCACAACAGAGACCCAGGGTCCAGCCAGGTCTCACACCTCCTCATATTAGTCACTGGGCGGGGGGGGGGGGGGGGGAAAACAGAAGAGCAAGGGTCAGCTGGTGTGTTCGGTCAACAGAGAGCCTAAACAACAGAGGCCTCCGTGGTAAATATAAATGGACTGCTTTTATATAGCGCTTTTCTAACCATTGGCCACCCAAAGCGCTTTACAATATTGCCTCACATTCACCATTCACACACAGATTCACACACCGACGGCGGAGTCAACCATGCAAGGCGACAGCCAGCTCGTCGGGAGCTAACAGTCAGGGTTAGGTGCCTTGCTCATGGACACCTCGATACTCAGCTAGGAGGAGCCGGGGGTCGAACCAACAACCTTCAGGTTACCAGCCGACCCGCTCTACCTCCTGAGCTACTGCCGCCCGGTAACACGGCCTGGATACAAGCTTTTGGCTTATTCACTAGATAGGCGCTCTACTTTACGTTTGTATCTCCTTTAGAGACCGTAAGACCGGGTGTGACGCCGTGTGTATACTTGTCTGTTCTTAAACTCTGTCTTGTTCGTGTCTGTACTTAAGAAGGGGATCTCCTTTAACTGACCAAACAAAACCTGAGATCTACAGAGCGTAAAACCGTCAGAGTCAGAAGAGCCGAAGGATAAATTGTATCATGCATTTAAAAACCGTCAAAAATAATTATAAAAAATATTCACAAGATGCTTGGTGGATAATCAGACCCTGCAGATCTCTCTGCAGCTGGATGACAGATGTACTGATTCCATCAATCATACAAAGACCACTACGTAAGCATTACAATTAGAATTATATGATCACATATGCTTTGGTCAGAAGACATTGGTTTGAAGACATTGGTGTCGTTTCACCTCACAACATTATTCCAAAAGCGACAAGCAAGCGTCTCCTGACGCTCACCCTAACCCGAACCCTTATTCTCTACTTTGTTGAAATCCCTTTGGTCATTATGGTCTGTTCTCCCCTGAATTGAAATCTTTCACGGGATATAAATCAGACATAACTCAACGAGAGGGAGCGCCTTAGTGCAGCTCACGAAGCAGAAGCCACCCAGAGTCAGAGAGGAGGACAATAAGGCTTCCTGACATCGGGTTAAGACCTTTGAACAGACACAGGACATTAGTGGAAGCTCATTAGCCGTCGGGCTAATCCTTCTCATTATCCTGGTTCCCAGCACCTTTCCGCAGCCCAACGCTGAGGCCCAAGGGCCGGTAAGGGGGGGGAGGCCAGGGGGTCCACCGACCGCCCCACAACCCAGAAGAGACCCGTCACACGCCCCAAGACCCCCCACCCAAAGCCTGCTGCTGGTCCCACGCTGGGAGACGAGTCTCAAGTGTCGAGACAACAGATCTCATGTGCAACAGACACTCTGCCGCTCTTACTCAGGCCTTGGGCGCGGGGAGCAGCAGAGTTGAACCACAGACCTGCTGTAATACAGTATGGACCCAGGGTGTGGTGGAGCCTACCTGATGGTGAGGTCTGCAGGCTTGGGGGGGGGGTCGTCACGGCGCTGAACCGGTCCACAGGACTCAGACTAGCCGGGACATCCTGCTGGGCGCCTGCTCTCTGAGCTTCTGGGGAGGGCGGAGACTCAGGAAGCACAGATCAGATAGGCCCCGCCTCCTCTCGCTCGCTCTCTCTCTCTCCCTGCTCGCCAGTCTGTCTGTACGTCGCTCTACCGTCAGCCGTTTGAAACATCCCTTGTTTAAACGGTCACTCTAAATCTGTCCTCCTCCTCCTCTCTCTCTCTGTCCCCTCCCTCTCACTTCTCCCCCCCCCCTTATAATCACACCCTCTGCACACCTGCATCATGCAGAGATGCTGGCGGACACACACATGCAGTATAAGGCATATACACACACACACACACACACACACACACACACACACACACACACACGCACAGATGCAATACGTCAGGGGCCAGTCAGAACTCAAAATAGACAGATCAAACAAATAATGAAGGTTTTTGATCTCCAGGGGGACGAACTTCACCATACACTGTTTTGTGTTCAACACCTGCCCTTTGAAACACAACCCTCTGGACAGCCATCAAAACCTGAGATCAGAACACCATGAGATCTGAACATGAGATCAGAACTTGATATCAGAACGTGACATGAACATGATCGGACCCTGAGATCAGAAGCTCCCTGAGATGTGGAGTTGCAGGTGTGAGGGCGAGCTATGAAGCAGTCCCTTTGTGATGCAGAAGTCTCCCCCTGACCCAGTAGCTGGTATTGTATAACCACACGCTCCTCCACGTGAAGCGCTAAGCCACCATGGCTTTATCAAGGTTAGCACAACTTACCCACCAGGTTACGTAGTCGCGAGCTTAGTGCTGCTAGCGCGCGCGCGGGGGGGGGGGGGGGGGGGGGGGGGGGGTAAGGAGAGAGAGAGGGAGGGGGAGATGGAGAGAGGGAGGGTGGCAGGATAGTTACAGTGGTGCAACTGCATCTGTATTGTGTTGTCTGACATTTCTATTCGTTTATGTCCACTGTGTCCCCAGATCCCTCCTAGTGACCTCTGATCTCTCCAAGTGACCCCTTGGCTTTCCTCAAGGGACTAGGAAGAGAAAGCCTTTCTGTGTGTTTACCGCACTGGCCCCCTGAACACGTCTGAATCCCTCCTGCCTTGTGGGTACGTACGTGAGCTTCACACTCCAACCCTGACCAGACTCAACAAGATGACAGAGACATATATCCGTCGCAAATATAGAAGTAAAAATTAGAGTTTTCAAGAAAGCAGTGACGTGATGGGGGTCGGACTTGTAGGGACCTAAAGACATAGCTGAAGGGATTCAAAATGATCAATTATGTGCTGCATATTATCCATTGTTGTATCTCTGCGTGCAGTGGAAGGCCATTCTAATGATTCCACTGGCTTTGAATCGGTGGCCATTCAAGTAAATGTCAGTGTTCATTGATCTAAATTATTCACTTTGTGCGAGTGAAAGGTGAAATGGTGTCCTCTCTTTCAGGCACCTCTGAACACCACGGATTAGGACTTTTAATGCCTCTTAAACCACTAATGGGCTACTTTAAATAGCCTCTAAGTTTGGCTAGCTGTTGGCTGTACGCGTCTGTCCAAAGACACACAGAGAGCAGCTAGAGCTAGACGGGCCGAATGTGTGTGTGTTCGTGTGCGATTGGTGTGCGTGTGCGTGTGAGAGAGAGATCAGGGTCTTGAGTTGTGACAACAGAGCTTACCTGTGAGGATCACCTAATGAGTGGGTATAAAAGAAGACATAGTATCTGTACATTCACTGTCCACATTACAGACCCTGGTTTATTTCTTCTTTTATTTATTCTAATCCATGGGAGTCAGGGACGACCTTTTTATCTGAGCGGACTTCAAGTTAAGCTAAAGGCAATTAAGGAACAGGTACACTCCTGATGGCTCAGTTGGCAGTCGAACAACCACATGAAAGACGTGGCAAAGAATTCCCAATTTATTCAAATGTATACTCATTTGCCTTTTGCTTTTTGAACAATCAATCATTTATCATTTTAGCATATCTATGATAGCTGTTATATTATTCTGTATTCTGTATTTTTAAAAATTAAACGCTTGGTAATTTTGAAACATTTCAGTGTGAAAAGAATCAGTTACTCAGGAAGGATGGAGGGAAAGAGATTTATTGGCGTTTTTACCCATGCATACAAAGGCAATACAGCATCACCACTTGGTGGCACAATACGGCATTACAGATCCAGTTCACCCAGTGGCTCACAGCCGACGTCAAACACGCACAACTTTCCTACATTTTATTTTCCTTTCATAATGTCGCCGAAAGTTTAGAAGGCAGGTGAGGAGGATCATAATTTAAGTACGTAGTACGTTGGAAACAGATTGGAAGAAGACTTTTGACGATGTGGTTTTAAGGAGTGTGATGTTATCTAAACGTATTTTTGACTAAGGCTTTATAAAGACATAGTGTCTGTGAAGACACGAAAGTATCAGAGTCGCAATCATCATCACCTGGTGGTAGGAGATGACACAACATTACACCAGTGCTCACAGCTAGTTAATCTCCAATACAGCTCTGGGTGTGATCGTTATACACGTGCAAGAGCACAACGCAGAGGTAGCCTTCATAAAAGAGATTCTGCCTAAAGACACATTCATTGTAAAGTAAAGATCTGAAGTTGTCTCGACTAGACCAACTTCTGGTCATGTGACCAGAGCAACAGTGGAATTGGCAACAGTGGGAGGGTGGTGGTGTATTGAATCCCCCCCCCCCCCCCCCCCCACCTTCCCCATAACGGACACATCTACAGTAACCATACCCCCCCCCCCCCTCCTGGTCCTAGCGGGCCCTCCTCAGCACTTGGCCCGCTTGCCGTAGCCGTCCACCAGGTCGGGGGTGACGCTCTGGTCCGCCTCCAGCTCCTCCAGCACAGCCTTGCCCACCAGCTGGAAGATGTCCTCTGGGGGAACGCCGCGGGGCTCGGCCACCTTCACCACCAGCATGTCCAGAGTGAGCACCGTGCCGCTGGGCACGTGGACCCGCGCCACCACCGACTTCCCCAGCTGAGGGGACGACAAGCGCCTCGTTAAGACACAGACCCTCGTCGGCAAAGGGGTGGACGCGTGTTTGACGCCAAGACTACCTGATGACGCAGGATGTATGTGGCGCTAACAAAATGTAGCTAACAAACACCCAAGTCATCCTACGCTGCCAACACCCACTTTATTCTTCAACGGCTGTACACACCTTAGCCTAGCATGCAAACAGCTGCACCCACCTTATTCTAGCACGCGCTAACCCACCTTGTCCTAGCATGCAAACAGCTGCACCCACCTTATCCTAGAATGCTAACCCACCTTATCCTAGCATGCTAACCCACCTTATCCTAGCATGCCAACAGCTGTACCCACCTTAGCCTAGCATGCTAACCCACCTTAGCCTAGCATGCTAACCCACCTTAGCCTAGCATGCTAACCCACCTTAGCCTAGCATGCCAACAGCTGTACCCACCTTGTCGTGGCAGGCCTTTTCGCAGGGCAGCATCATCTTGACCCCGGTGCCAAGGGACTTCTCCACCAGGCGGATGGAGCGCACCAGCTCGGCCAGCTCGGCGGGCTCCAGCGACGCCTCGTGGTCGCTGCCCTTCCACGTCTTGTCCAAGGTCACGTGACGCTCCACCACCTTGGCGCCCAACGCCACCGCCGCCAACGTGATGCTGACCCCAGACTCATGGCCCGAATATCCGATGGGAATGTCCGGGAACTCCTTCTGGTATTCCTGTAATGCCAGAAGTGTCGTTCACACCTGGACTACTACACACCGTCGCACCTGCCCCTTCGTTAGGGCTCAGACACAACGCTAACCACAGTAGCAGGATTTAGTTTCTATGGCATAAATAGCACGAATGCACTCCTCAGGATTTGCCCCAACCCGGTCCACTTTTAAAACAAGACTGAAGACTTTTATGTTTGCTTTAGTTTTTTCCGCTATATCTTTAATACACTGCACTTTATACACTGCACTTCTTTACTTTTCCTTTTTTTTCTTTTACTTATCTATTTTCTTTTATTATTTCATTTTATTGTATGGAAGGCCTCGCGTATAAAAAGCTATGTAAATAAAGTTGCCTTGCCTATTTGAACGATGTAAACATGATTGACACTTCATTATGGAGGACAGAGTGCATCATTGCTCTAACAGGAAAACCAGCCATTGGAACTTGGGTTGGGGTGGACCGTGTCGATCTTACGGAGATGACTCGGAGGTTGACGTTCTCGGGGTCCAGGGGGTAGGCGCTGGTGCACTGCAGGATGCAGAAGTTGGGGTTGTGCTCTTTGACCGTCTTGTAGACGCGTCGCATGGTCTCCATAGACTGCATCCCACTGGACACCACCATGGGCCGCCCTGATCACCAAAACACCAACGAGTTAGCATTGTACCGCTGGCTTAGTGTTACCGCTGAGATAGCATTACTGCTTGCTTAGCATTACCGCTGAGATAGCATTACTGCTTGCTTAGCATTACCGCTTGGATGGCATTACTGCTTGCTTAGCATTACCATTGGCTTAGCATTACCACTGAGTTAGCATTACCATTGGCTTAGCATTACCATTGGATTTGCTTAGCTTTACCACTGAGTTAGCATCACCACTGAGTTAGCATCACCACTGAGTTAGCATCACCACTGAGTTAGCATCACCACTGAGTTAGCATCACCACAGAGTTTGCATTACGGTTGGATTTGCTCACCTTTCTTGGCGGTTTTGGCTAGGTAGGGGAAGTTGTTGGTGTCTCCGGAGCCGACCTTAAAGAACGGCACGTTCAGCTCTTGGAGGAACTCCACCGCCATCTGAGGAAGGCAAACATCTGTTTATTCCCACAGCAAACTGCTGCACCAGAAGTCTCAAGAACCTTTATGCGCCGACCATCTCTGTCGGATGAATCAGATGACACTGAAATTTGGAATGGTAAATTGTCTGCAATTATATAGTGCTTTTTTGTAACCTGTGGCCACCTAAAGCGCCTTAGAATATTGCCTAACATTCACCCATTCATGCACACATTCACACACTGACGGCGGAGTCAGCAATGCAAGGCGACAGCCAGCTCGTCGGGAGCAGTTACGGTTAGGTGCCTTGCTCAGGGACACCTCGACACTCGAACTAGCAATCTCCTGGTTACCAGACAACCCGCTCTACCTCCTGAGCGACAACTGCCCCCGCTCTCTTAACCAGAAGTTCAAGTAGTTGACTAAATCGGAAGGCAATTTTGACTGTCAAGGCAGCAGACACCATATCAGAGACAATGGGCATTTGGCAAGGGTTCGAAATATGTTGCTGAACCTGTTTGGACCAGCCTTTATCCAAAAGTGCGAGAGCTCTATTTAGTTGGCCAAACCCTGCTCCCACGTAATAAACCCTTTGATATAGGCCTGGCATCCAATTTGGCAGTTTCGTCTATCCGTCATTGATTAACGAGCAGATTGGATTGCAATACAGACGTGACAGAGACCTTTATTTGCTGCGGTATTGAACCGGGTGGACGCTTGACTAAAGGTTTTCATTGAAAAAGTGAAAGTACAAACATTTTTGTGGCTTAAACCTTTTGAGGTTTAAAACCTTAAACCATACCTTATGAAATTGCAGTTTAGTAACAGTTATTTTAGCTCAAGTTATAATCATCTACATTTTAGGAGGGTTAGTAGCTTGAAACACGTACAGAAACGTAGTGGAAGACAGGGAGAAACTCTGCAGGAGCTCTTTTTGAACTGTAGATTCAGTTACCCATTTCCACTCAAAGGAGGCATACCTCGTCCATTCCCGACGCCGTGAAGAAGATGCCGACCTCCTCGGCGTACTTCTGCAGCTCCCTGTACTGCTCATGGCTGAACTCCAGGTGGCGCTTGTGGTCTCCGTAGGTTTTACCCCAGGATTGTTTGGAGTTGTAGGGTCGCTCCAAAGCTAGCTTGTTGAACTTGTGCTCCAGTTCACTCTTCTGGAACTTGGCACAGTCGGCCCCGCAGTCCTGCCAACGGGAAGAGGAGAGGATGAGATGAAGAAGACGAAGACGAAGACAAGGAAACATTAAACAACAATGCTATTTTCCCTTTTTGGGATGGAACGTTTATTTTTGCATCGGCCTGTGTGTCATGATTCACTATTGTTAGACTATGTGATAGGAAACAAGATATGAAACAAATAAGCACACAAACACAGCTTGCAGCAGCCATGGAAGCAAGCAAACCAACTGGATCAACTGAGATTGATACTCGATTCTACCGACCTTAATTAGCTCCATGAGCCGGACCGTGCTAAAACACAGGTCAATCTTGGTGTTCCAATTTAAATATGTAGACAGCTTAGAGCTCAGAAGGATTTCAAGACGGATGTCATATAGGCTGGTGCATAATTTGCAAACAATTAAATGTATTACAAATGTATACATTGGCGGATCAACTTACAGTTTAAAATGAGTCATTGCTTGTCATTGATGAGATAGAATAAGTGAGCCCGTATCAAAAATATTGTTTGCACTTGGCGAGTCTTGCGCTCTTGTTTGTTCAGTGTCCGCACATGACAACCCGGATGATCTTTGATTTTGGAGAGGAGGGGGCAGAGACAACTGCCACCGATATTGTTTGCAGCCCTAACTGTTTTGGGCTGCAGTTCCCATTTTAAAAACTAGGTGTCAATGTTATATGTTGCACCTTTAATCCTAGAATAGGAATAGAATAAATCCTTCTAAAAAAATAAGTGTACCCGACTGTACTGACAGCGATATTTTGTTCCACTTCTTATGACAAATGTACTATTGTAAGTCCCTTTGGATAAAAGGTTATACTAAATGCCCTAAATGTAATGTAAAGGTAAATTCAAATTAAATAGCAATTAACTTGTTTCGTTGACACAATTTGTTATTGGCGATTCAGTAGTGCATTTATGATTAGTATGCCCAATATCTCATTGATGGCCACAAGAAGTTGGAAAGTGGTCTAGGGGGAATACATGTTTCAGGTGCAGGGCTACGGTGCTACAGTCAGTGTTAAGACACAACACGCCGACCTAAAAGGTATATCTATATGTAGTGTTGATTAATACAACAAAAATAATAATATTTTTTAATCAATACTGTCAAATACAGATATTCGCTAAGGGACGGCGATCAATAGTTATGCATAATTAAATGTCGCCTGTTCATGGTTTAATATTAGGTATATTCCGAGGTCGAAGATAAGCCGGGAGACAGTCATCATCCTAACAACTACTGCAACTAACTAATACAGGACAATGCATTCAGGAAGAGTTTACCTTTGCCATCTTAATCATTTTCTTGGCAATTTCGATGTCTCCTTGGTGGTTTTGTCCAATCTCTGCGATGATGAAACAGGGGTGGGAGCCCCCGATCATTCTCCCGGGACACAGTTCAAACTTAAGAGGCATTTTGGTGAAGATAGAGACCGTTTGAAGCGGAGTATCGGCGCTGTTCCCTGAAGTCTACGTGTGAAGGAGGACCCGGAATCACTACCGGATGCATACGTTTTGTACATCCGGAAATCTACCTTTCAAAATAATTGTCAAGACCAATGGCAGTGTGGTTACACTCCGATTGCCCCTTGTTACTACTTTCATAGTCCCATGGGCTAAACCCAGCCCAGGGTTAGAACGCATCGTATCACGTAGCTTCATTTCAAAACTAGTGAGCATTATTATTATTATTATTATATTATTTAATTATCTTACTAGATGAACCAACATGTACATGTTTAACCGTAATAGATGAGAATATTATGTACTCTATATCAAAAGTTGTACTCGTTTCCCATTTCCCACTATACTATACCACGATTCTTCGCCATGATGCTGCATTGATTCTCGACCAATCACAACAAAGAACACTAATTGACTTTGCATGCTCGCAATAGCGAACGTAAGTAACCGTGGAAAAATCTTCTTTGGGACTTCGGAAATCTTTGGGAAAGCGTGGACACCGAAGTGATTCCGGAGCCTAACATAGCTGATTGTTGTGTTTAGGGCGGAGCCTAACATAGCTGATTGTTGTGTTTGGGGCGGGGCCTAACATAGCTGATTGTTGTGTTTATGGCGGAGCCTAACATAGCTGATTGTTGTGTTTGGGGCGGGGCCTAACATAGCTGATTGTTGTGTTTATGGCGGAGCCTAACATAGCTGATTGTTGTGTTTGGGGCGGAACCTAATATAACTGACTAGAGTTTGGGCAAACATTGCTGAACAGAAATATGTACTATATATACTTTGCTGAAATATACAACGACCTAATGTCAAAAAGAAAAATGTTATTCCAAGCTGTCTTTAATGGCCCTGACACACCATTCTGACAGCCGCTCGTCGGCAGAAAAGGCAGTCGGACCGATTTGGTCATGGCCGATTCAACATGTGCAATCGGCCGAAAAGAACCCAGATGGGCTTGAAAAGATCACCGACGGCATTGACAACGGCCAATCGATCAGCACAAACCCCGAACATACTCAGCTCGCCAGAGTGTCCGACGACCGATAATCTGGTTGGTGTGTCAGAGCCTTAAACCTGCTTGGTGACTAACATTATCTTTCTCAAAGTGCTTGACAAGTCACATTATTGTTCTGGAGGTTCTTTTTAAGTCTCCTGATTTATCTCCAAGTGCTTGACTTGCCTCCTTATCGTTCTCCAAGTCTGCTTTCAAGTCTCATTATCGTTCTCTAAGTCTGCTTGACAAGTCTCCTTATCGTTCTCGAAGTGCTTGATAAGTCTCCTTATCGTTCTTTCAGTCTGCTTGATTAGTCTCCTTTTCTTTCTCGAAGTCTGCTTGATAAATCTCCTTATTGTTTTCTAAGTCTGCTTGATAAGTCTCCTTATCCTTCTCTAAGCCTTAATAAGTCTCCTTATCGTTCTCTTAGCACTTGATAAGTCTCCTTGTCGTTCTCTAAGTCTGCTTAGTGGCTCCCCTTTTCGTTCTCTAAGTGCTTGGTGACTCACCTTATCGTCTGCTTGGTGACTCACCTTTTCATTCTCTAAGTCTGCTTGGTGACTCACCTTTTCGTTCTCTAAGTGCTTGGTGACTCACCTTATCGTCTGCTTGGTGACTCACACTTCGTTCTCTAAGTTTGCTTGGTGACTCACACTTCGTTCTCCAAGTCTGCTTGGTGACTCACACTTTGTTCTAAGTCTGCTTGGTGACTCACACTACGTTCTCCAGCTTTCGATGCAGGTGCATCATTAGAAGTACCAAAGGCAGTCCTGGAGAAGCTGTTTGATGTGACTGATGAGGTGAAGAGCTCTTGGAGAGTGCCTGTGGTCCTTCTAAATCGGTTGCACAAATAATACGGACACAAGAGGAGTTGGAGACCATTGCGGCCAGTCGGCAGAATCCAAACCATTGATGGAAAATTCTGTCATTCTGTGAATTTCGTCAATTGAAAATTATAAATTAACTTTATTATCTGTGTTGATGGAAAATAATTTCAGGTCGTAGTTATCTTCAATTTATCTTACTATCGGCGTTTAAATAAGTACATATCCCACCGCTGCCAACAATGTAACTGAGGGTTATGCGTTGCGCCTATGTTATGAGGATCATAAACTATTTCTCATTAAAAATCATTTGCTAAGCCAACTGGGCTTTATGGGTGTTATACTTTGAGTTTTTTTTTATAAATCTTTATTCAATTAGCAAGTTGCAAAAGGAGCATTCAGTCATTTAATTGGACTACAAGGTTCAAGGTTCCCTTCTGCACTAATTACAATTTGGGGAAATTCAATGATTCACTGGAAAACAAATTTACAATGATGAACAGCGATCGCCCGGGCATGATTAAGAGCAGACTAGATAGGAGGTATAAATAGCAAGCTCTTAATATATATTTTCATAAGCACATAGAATGCTTCAAGGAGACAATATGGGTGAAATAAGGTGATGCTTTACTTGTATGCTACTGCACACAACCGTTGCCCTTTCTATCAAAAATGTATCAAGGTTATGAAACTAAATTCAAGGTTTAAACAAAACTAAAAAAGACAGAATCCTTGAATTTCATTCACTTCTTTATTTTTACTGAGATACTGAAATTATGAGGACCATGAACACTCAACCTGGTGGCTAACAGTTAGCTCTTTTAACAACATCAACCTTCCAGTCTCCACGTCTATAATGTATTTATATATATATTCCCCTCTCTATATGTACACACATAAGAGCAAACACACGCACATACACATGGGTCATGTTTAACGCAATGACTGGATTGTTCACTTCCGGACTGGACAGGAGTAAATGCATAGTCTGAAAATTCAGGACAACACAAACCGACTACACACTAAAAGGTACACACAGTAAATTAGGAGTTTTCACTTCTGACTCAAGGAGTTTTGGTCCGTAAAAAGAACAGTGACAAAAAAATAAATCTGTATATACTTTGTATTTTTTTTAACACCAAAAAACACAGGGTTAGGCTTAGGGGGTCCGGGTGGTGCTAAGCAATGGAAACTGGCCAAGACCGTAGGGGCTTCAGACCCTTGGTGCCACAGACCATGGGAACACAGACCCAAAAGCCCCAGGCCTGAGGGGCCCCCCAGACTGGAGGGTGCGTTTACAGACTGCCCCGGGTGGAACTGGGCCTTCTGAGAGAGCAGCCAGCTCTAAGACAGGTTGGGGCTACCAGAGTCTCCTGCAGGTGGAAGACAAACTGGAAGCAAGGAATGCAGAACAGGGAATGAGGTCATATGAAATGGACAGATGGATCGGTGAAGCCCCGCGGTCGGGGAACACAGAAGAAGGGACGTTGAGTTGGTCGGTGAGGTTGATTGGTTGGTTAGTTTTTGTAGCCAGGGTTACGATTGGTTGGTCAGTATTTTTTTGGGAAGGTTACGATTGGTTGATCAGTTTGTTAGGTAGGTTACGATTGGTAAATGGGTTGGGTTACGATTGGTGGGTTGGTCAGTTGGATGTTAGCTATAGGTTATGATTTGGGGGTTGGTCAGGTGCATGTTAGGTGGGTTACGATTGGTGGGTTAGTCAGGAGGATGGTAAAGATTGGTGGGTCGGTCGTTGGGATGTTAGGTAGGTTACGATTGGTTACGGGGGTTGGCTGTAGGGGTGGGGGGGGCGGGGGGGGGGGGGGGGGGGTTTACTGTTGGAGGGAGTAGGTGGCGGCCCCTCGGAGCGCACCGGGCTCCTAGCGGACCAGCGGGGCCTGCTTGAGGGAGATGAGGACCGAGCGCATGCGGGACACGTCCTTGGCCTGCTTGCTGGACTTGGGGTTGAAGTCGCAGAGCCTGGCCACGCGCTCCCACTCCGTGCCGGGGTTGTTCTCGTCCAGGTCCGTGATCATGGCCTCCTCAGCGGCCCTGCTCCACATCCACGAGAGATTGGGTCAGGTGGGGGGGGGGGGTCAACACACACACACACACACACACACACACACACACACACCAAGAACAAGACGATACCCCCTGCGGCACAACAGAACCACTGTCCGTCGCCACCTCATGGGCCCTTTCAAGTACCGCTCATTGATGAACGTTTAATACATCGAGTTTGTTCTGGCCTTTAAGAAAAACATTTGTAGCATAAACCCCTTGATGGTACTACTGTGTGTAGAACTTTCTACAGCAATGATTCAATATGTTCTAAACGACTAGATGTCTTCGAGAGGCCTAGGTACATCCTGCACGATTTCAGAATATTTAAAAAGGATTAGTTTATGATTTTGGCTTCTTCGCCTTTCGTGGTCCTCCCAGGTCCCGACAAGATCAGTGAGAACACTTTTCTGTCGATGGGTTAGGTGATCAGTAGGCACCTGAAGACCGGTTTAGCATTAGCGATGTGTGATGTCAACTCCAAAGAGCATTGGCTCCAAAACACAATTTAATGCACCTTCCAGATAATGCAAACATGAATCTAGATACGCGTCTATATCTGGAATAAATGGTGTTAGAACTAAAACGAGAATTCAGCCTATTTTACACAAAGTTAGCGCTATTTCTATTTCAGATTAGTCTTTCTTTAATAAACCAAAGCGGCCCATCGTGGCTCGAGGACAGCAATCCTGTTTTACCCGCAGAGTTCATCTCTACACAGACGTACCTGCACACTCACAGAACTACAAGTTACATATCTGCACACTCACAGAACTACACGTTACATATCTGCACACTCACGGAACTACACGTTACATATCTGCACACTCACGGAACTACACGTTACATATCTGCACACTCATGGAACTACACGTTACATATCTGCACACTCATGGAACTACATGTCACAGAACAGCACGTTACATATCTGCAGTCACGACTACATGTTACATATCTATTCCCTCACAGAACTACAGATAACATAACTACACACTAACAGATAACACCTTAAACAACCAATATCCCAAGAGAGGGAAGGCCGGCACACGCAGTGTAACGAAGATCATCAGAGCCGAGGTCTCTTGTCCAATCAAATGACATGGTTGAAACTAACTATGTATGTGTGTGTGTGTAAAAAAGAACTCTCTGCTCTTTAAATTTACTCTTAACATTCCTACACAGAAAGGACCTTTGGTAAAAGTTGCTTTTGTGCAATTGAGTGAATAATTGTAAGCATCTCCATGCAGCTTAACATAATGGTTGATTTTTTTGTTTAAAAGTTAGGTAAACCCAAACATTACTTTCAGTTCAAGTTCAAGTGCTAAAATGGGGGGTTGACGTAGACTATTACTGCAGTCATTAAGTTAGAAATGATAGTTGGACGATGCATATCACTGCACATCCCTACTGGTTGAATGAAGGACGAGCCTCAGGACAATTGATATAAAACACCAAAGCAAAACATTTAGAAACCCTTGAGAAGGTAAACATGAAATAGAGGAAGATTACACCAAAACCACTCGCTTGCATCCCTTCTGGTCGCCCATAGCAACAACCTGACACACACACACACACACACACACACACACACACACACACACACACACACACACACACACACACACACACACACACACACACACACACACACACACACACACACACACACACACACACACACACACGGAATATGCACAGGCAGGCCGTGTGGTCTTGGAATCAGAACAATGGGCCTCCTTCACCTAGCAGCCATCTTGGTGAGAGCTTGGTTCTGAACGCTGGCTGGGTGGGGTAACTGAACGCGTAACGCCACATTTTGTTCCCCCCCACGCAGCGAGCGGCGAGAACCCCGGACGGCTGCTGAGTGAGCGCGGCCCACGGGACGGGCTCAGAGAACGAGCGGTTCCAGAGGTTTACTTAACTGTTCTAGGCGGTAGCAGGGATGGTTAATGTGTGTGCTTTGACGGAGCAGCAGACAAGAAAAAACAGGGAGAAACAGTTTCACAATCAGAACAGAACAGCAGAGAGAAAGAGAAGAGGGAAAGAGGGAAAGAGAGAGAGTGAGAGAGAGAGAGAGAGAGAGAAAGAGAGGGCATAAATGAATTAAACTGAAAGATGAGCTAAATGCAGATGTTTGAGCCAGCATGCAGAAGCCAAGCCGTCGCCTCTGTGTTTCTACCAGCGGTTTGGGAAGCAGGAAGCGCACAGCGGGGTGTGGGCTTGCCATTGGTTGGTCGCTCGGACAGAGCGTTGCTATTGGTTAGCGAACAATGGGACCACCAGTAGGTGAAATACCCGTCAAACATAAACCTTAGAAAAGCAATATGTGGGGACTACAGGGAGCAGTAGAGCTTTCCCATACTTCTTTAATGTGGTTAGTGTTAGTCATGCTTTTGTTATGGCCACGTCATCTATACGGGGCGTGTCGAAGGTCAACGACACTAAACAAACATTTAGACAAATATATGTGTTGAGCAGGGAGCAAGAGGAGCTTTTTCGCCTCCTACAGGGATTTATCAGATCATCTTTTTGGCAACACATGACCCTACCTGACCATCCAATGGCAAGAAAGCTATTAGCAAGCAGCTTACTAGCAACAAGCTGTAAGCAGCAGCTCACCAGCTAATTAGCTAGCAACAAGCGGCCTAATCACAGCCGCTCACCAGCTAGTTAGCTAGCAACAAGCGGCCTGATCACAGCCGCTCACCAGCTAGTTAGCTAGCAGCAAGCGGTCTGACCACAGCAGTTCAACTGGTAGCCAGCTAGCGGGGGCTGCCTCACTACAGCTTTTTGCAAGCAACAAGCTATCTGAGCTATCTACAGTAGCTTACCAACTGCTGGCTAATTAACAACAAGCTGTCTGATGGAGTACCATCAGCTAGCAACGATTCAATTTAAAGAACTCCAGGACAAACTATCAAAGTATTTCATAGAGGAAAATATGGATGATCTTCCAAAAATAAATAGTGGAACGGACTGAAGGGGAGGGGGGGCGGGGGGCATGACTGTGCAAGTGACTTGACGATTCCCAGGCGATAATGTAAAAAGATGATGACATCCAATTGAAATATGATGTATAGAGCATGATATTGTCTGGTGTGGAGCTGTGACGTGTGAACTGAAAAGGGTGGACAAAGTCCAAGACATCTGCCAACCCGCTGGAGCAATCAGGGATCAGGACAGATCTAACAAATACTACATCCGGATTCGCTGACCACTTAGGTAGGCGTGGCTTCAAAATAAACAAACGTAGAGGAATGTACGGAGGGGCTCGTACAAGAAAAATTAATAAAGAAGGTGATTGATTTGATAAATGATTGAACGAATAAAGTTGGAGGAACGATGTGTGCAAAATGAATGATTGATGAACTATGTTTCCTGAATGAATGATTGATGAACGATTGAATGAATTGATGATTGATGAACCTGTGAAGGGCTGGAGCTGATGACTTAAGGAGCGCAGGGAGGAAGGTGGGATGAGGAGGAGGAGGAGGAGGAGGAGGAGGAGGAGGAGGAGGAGGAGGAGGTTAGTTGAAACAACATACACATAACCAATGAGGTCAGAGAAGGGCTGCTTGTAGAAGTCCTCGTCCAGAACTCTGAGCCAGGTCCACGGGAGCGAGGCATCGGAGGGACGAAAGAGAGAAGAGATGCAGAGAGCGGTAAAAACAGGGAGAGGGAGACAGCCAGGAGATACGTCATCACACCCCCCCCCCCCAAGGCTGTTGGTTCAAAGATCGCCCAGAGGCCGGAAATCGGTGTCCAGTGGCGAAAGCACCACCGCCGGCCAAACAAGGGCTACCGCGGCAGTCGTTTCCACCTGGCACACAACCGTGGACGTTGCGTTGTTAGCCAAACGAGGTGAAAGAAATCTCATCTTTCCTCAGTACTTTCTTTTACACTTCACTACATTTATACGCGTGCAGGTTTAGTAGGAGCGGTAGAGTTTGTTAGCAGGTTAATTAGCATTAAGCCGACACTTCTATTGTATTGTGCAACGGAGGTAAAGAGGAACGGTCACATCTCTGGTTGGCTCAAGGGCCCCGGATGGTACCTCTGGTTGGCTCAAGGGCCCCTGAAGGAATCTCTGGCTCTGGGGGGCCCTGATGGTACCTCTGGGGGCCCCTGATGGGACCTCTGGCTCTAGGGCCCCCGGTGGTACCTCGTGCTCTAGGGGCCCGGTGAGTTGGCTCTACCTGTTGTTGACCTTGGTCTTCTCCAGGGCTTCGTTCTGCCGGTTGTTCCACTCCTCCAGCTCCTGCTTAGCCTTGTCCTTCCATGCAGACTCCTGCTCACGCGAGTTATCATCTGGAGAGAGAGGGGCGAGAGACATTGGTGAGGAGGGGGAGGGAGGGAGAGAGAGAGGGGCGAGAGACACTGGTTAGGAGAGGGAGGGATAGAGAGAGAGAGGGGCGAGAGACACTGGTTAGGAGAGGGAGGGAGGGAGAGAGAGAGGGGCGAGAGACATTGGTTAGGAGGGGGAGGGAGGGAGAGAGAGAGGGGCGAGAGACACTGGTTAGGAGAGGGAGGGATAGAGAGAGAGAGGGACGAGAGACATTGGTTAGGAGGGAGGGACAGGATGGGAGAGGGAGACCTGGGTGGGGTCAGTACAGGGTGTAGACTACAGGGTGATTGGTGGAGACTACATTGTGATTGGGAGAGACTACATGATGGTGGGCGGAGACTACAGGGTGGAGACCAAATTGTGATTGGTAGAGACTACATGACGATGGGCGGGGCCTACAGGGTGGAGACCACATTGTGATTGGTGGAGACTACATGACGGTGGGCGGGGCCTACAGGGTGGAGACCACATTGTGATTGGTGGAGACTACGTGACGGTGGGCGGATGCTACAGGGTGGAGGTGACAGGTTAGTGGCTGGAGAATACAGATGGGTGCACTACAGGGTCGTGGGTGCGGGGTCTCGGGTGGGGGGGGAGGCCTACCTAGGACCTCCAGCCGGTCGCTCTGCTCCTCCCTCCACTTGCGGAGGCTCTCTGGCTCCGCCTGCAGGCGGTCTGCGCTGGAGATGGCTGCGTAGGAGTCAGATGGGCCGTTGCTCTCCTGGGGGGCAGAGGAGGGTAAGGGGTTGACCCCGGGAACCAAAGGTCAGGATGAGGGAGGAGGGTTAAGGACCCGGTGTACCCATAAAATGACATCAGCGAGGTCGCACGGGAACGTACCAACTGGCAGGCTGGTGACCAATAGCCAACAACTAGGCCCGGGCCCAATACACTTTTAGTGGGTCAACGATAGCGTGTGAACGTCTGCAATTTGATTTAGTTGTAAGTACACTGGTTCTTTATAAGGGTTAACCCAGGCTTATGGCTAGTGGTCTCCCATGATCCAATATCAGACTTCATAGCAGAACTGACCGTCAGTGCAACAGAGACATGCAGGAGTTAAGACAGTGGCAGAGTCATGTTACTTAAGAGGGTTGAATAATTTAATGAGGGAATAGGAGTTTTACCGCGTGGAGTTCCCCGTTGACCGCACCATCTGGGAGGAAAGGAACAACCAGTGGTTAAATGACCATCAAGATATAAACTATGATGAAGTACAACACAACATGTGCACATGCACTACAATACAACATGTTGACATGCACTACCCATGTTCACAAACACGTTTAAAAGGACTTTGTGTGTTTCAACGCTAAATATCTCACAACCTAAGAATGCAAAAAAAAGATCAAGACAATGTTTATTATTATATTATATATGATCATTAAAGTGTAAAATAAACCCCTGGTCAGCTCTTCAACCACAGTACGGTCAGTTATATGCAGGGCACACTACACCCTGAACATATTGCTCAATAATCTTCTTCCCTGAAATGAATAGGCCCTGCTGTGAGGATTTACTGCGGATACAGGGCCAAGGGTGAGACGCTATCAAGGTTCCTCTTTCTCTGGGAGAGGAGGTGACGACGTCGCGACGTGCTGACGTCACATTAAACCCGTACCATTATGTTGTCCAAGCAACTCAATGGATTCAATGAAAACAGGCCCAGCTAGCTACCTGTCACCACCCTTATCGCGGCATTAACAAGGTTTTCTTGAACGTTAAAATAACGGACACAGATGTTTATTATGCTCTCATTGTAAGCGAGGAAGCAATAACCTTGAAGCGTGGTGGCCAAGACGCAGAAATAAGTCCTACGATCGTTATTGTGTCACTCCTAACGTAATATGTGCTAAGCCCGCTAGCCATACAACGAGACCCGTTATCTTTCAAGGGATCAAACGGTTCAACGATTATAACGGTACCGATCGATCGGGAAGCACATTAACGTCTTTCAATGATCGTTGTCAACTCGACCACCCACCGGGGACGTCTGAAAGGGACGAGGGCACCTCTCCGCCGTCCAGGATGCTGAAGCCCTCGTCGTTCTCGATGCCCGCTATGTCACTCTCCTGCTGGGCCAGGAAAGCGGCGGCGGGGTCCTCCTCAGACCCGGAGCCGCTGCCGTTACCGGCGGCCGGTGCGCTCAGCATGTCGAAGTCGTCCATTCTCGGTGGTTAAAAACGAGTTAAGAATGTCAAGACTGAGGGGAGAGAGAGCAGGTGTCTTAGTTCACCGATACGTTCAACGGGGGGTTGAAGTGGGGGCGGGGAAACGATGCAAAAAGGCAAAAGCGGAAATTGACAAAGTGACCAATCAGGCTGGGTTACGGATGATTGACGCCGCAACAAGCAAATGGCATTCGATCAGCCTCGAACGTTGACCAATGGATCGGCTTCATAGCGTAACGTGCGGATCCCGTGACCTGGCGCAGATCGTCTCAGCTGTAAAAATGCATTTTCGCAGCAGTCAGGGGAAACGACCGTTCAAAGCAGTACGTGTCTCGCTTAAAGCTTTAGTTGATTCCATTCACAGTAACTAATGATACATTGATCATTAATAAGTAATTGTATTAGGCCAGAGTCTTGGCGTTATTACAAATATTAATTTATAATGATCATATCTAATAACAATTTATAATAATATCCATCTCAAGGTTAAGTCATAATTTTTTGTCAATTTTAATTACTATTATTCCCCATGCAATGCTGCATTTCTATAATTCGTCCATCCATCTCTATTCCTCTCCCTCTTCTGCATATACATGTATTCATTCATCTCTATTACTATCTGCTGCATGTATATTTACCCAACTATCTCTCTATCAAACTTTGCTGCATGTCTATTCATCCATCTCTAATACTCTGCTGCATGTTTATTCATCCATTACTCTCTCTAATGCAGTTCCATTCATCCATCCATCTAGTACTCTCTGATGCAGGTCCATTCATCCATCCATCTAGTACTCTAAGATGCAGGTCCATTCATCCATCCATCTAGTACTCTAAGATGCAGGTCCATTCATCCATCCATCTAGTACTCTAAGATGCAGGTCCATTCATCCATCCATCCATCTAGTACTCTCTGATGCAGGTCCATTCATCCATCCATCTAGTACTCTTAGCTGCAGGTCCATTCATCCATCCATCTAGTACTCTTAGCTGCAGGTCCATTCATCCATCCATCTAGTACTCTTAGCTGCAGGTCCATTCATCCATCCATCTAGTACTCTTAGCTGCAGGTCCATTCATCCATCCATCTAGTACTCTTAGCTGCAGGTCCATTCATCCATCCATCTAGTACTCTTAGCTGCAGGTCCATTCATCCATCCATCTAGTACTCTTAGCTGCAGGTCCATTCATCCATCCATCTAGTACTCTAAGATGTAGGTCCATTCATCCATCCATCTAGTACTCTTAACTGCAGGTCCATTCATCCATCCATCTAGTACTCTAAGATGCACGTCTATCCATCTCAGTCGCTGCGAATCTTTATACCAAGTCTCAATACATACATTCATACACATACACACAATGAAATAATATATTCCAACACAATTATTTTATAATTGCTTTTGATACAACTATAATGAATTAGGAAGGATTAGGAAAATAAAAGGCATAACTCAGTATCAAAAGGACCCAAGAAGAAGCAGAAAGCTCCTCACATCGAATTGATTTGAATGGTTAAACACAAAGACAACGTAGATAAAGGTCAAAATACTGTTCCTTTATTGGGAACTTTTGACGTAGTAAAACCACTCCCAACAGGAGAAAGAGATTACACTTGACATTTCATGCCAGGTCTAAAATAAGTCAGTATTTCCTCGAGGAGAAAGAGTGTGGAGACTTTAGAGAGAGTGGGCAGGAAGCAATGGTCCCCTTGTAAAGATGCAAGCATGTGTGCACAGTCAACAAAACAATAGGATTACGTGGATGTTGGCAGACAAACAAAACAGCTCCAAATCAATCATTACAGGTTCAGTAGGCCAGTCATGTCTCCGTGGGAGCACATTTCAATTGAATCATAGGTGCTGACAAATTAGAACAAGTTCTTCCACTTTCAACCTTCGTGCAATCTATACGTGAAGCAAACAGTTGTTCTTCCTTTCGTTTCCTCTCGCGGTAACATCAACCCCATCGTTTCCAGTCTAGCGAGGTTGTGATCCTGACGCCACTCAGACTCTTCATTCCCATTCGATAAGAGATGATTCTCAGACACCGGAGACAACTTGGCCGTTGCCAAACGCACGTCATCATCAGGCCCTCCAGTAGAGTTTAGCTACAGTAGGGCGTACAGCGGAGTAGTAAAGTACAGTAGAGCCCTGGGCGAGGCCGAGTCGGTAGTGGGTGGGCCACTGTGCGGGGGGGCGGAGCCTGTGTGTGGGCTGGCGTGGTAGACAGGGTGTGGAGGAATGCTTTGAGGTAGGGGTTCCACATGAAGACCCATCCAGATTCAGTCCTGTTGCTCCACAGGCACGACGCAGAGCGCCCGAAAGTAGCCAAAAACAAATTCAATTTGGAGATGTATATATATATATATATATATATATATATATATATATATATATATATATATTACTTACTCTAAAGTATATTCCTATTAATAAAAGGAGACCAGAGGCTCCTTTATGCTAGTTCATGGCACGTCATGTTTGTGGAAATGCAAATCACGTATGCACGAGCAAAGTAAGGCCATGGCAGCAGCGCAGAGAGACCGCGGGCTGCTGGGAGAGAAACAACGTGCGGCTCCGTGGAACCCAGTCCCCTTGCGCCTTCTTTGGTTCAAGCTGCTCGCTGAGCGGGGCATTCAGTCCCCCCACCCAGCTAGCATTTAGCACCAAGATGGCGGCCAGGCTAATCAGTTTCCATTATGACCTCTGGACAATTCAAACCATTTCTGGCTCTCAAACGGAATGATTCATATAAATATACATATAAATTAAATATGTATACATCAAGATATATATATAAATAAAGCTATTTATATCTAGATATATTTAAATAGTGAAAGTTTGCTGTTAACCAAACAAACAATAACAATGCTTCGGACTGTCTGTGTGTCTGTGTACCTGTGTTATGTGTGTATGTGTGTGTGTCTTTTTGTGCGTGCGTGTGTGTGTCCGGGTCTGGTTAGCAGCTCCGCCTGGTGGTGTAGTCCAGAACCATACTGGCGGCACCCAGCAGAGCAGGTTCTTCCAGGTCGGAGGTCACGACCTTGATGCCCTGGGAGGAGGCCAGGGCCCTCTGGGAGATGATGTCCTGGACCGGGGACTGGTAGTACGACGCCAGCACCCCCGACAGGATGACCAGCGACGGGTTGGTCATGTGGAGGATGTTCACCACAGCCACGCCCAGAGCTGTGGAGGCTGCAGAGACCACAACCAGATTACACACAAGAACCGGATTACACACCAGAACCGGATTACACGCCAGAACCGGATTACACGCCAGAACCGGATTACACACCAGGACCGGATTACACACCAGAACCGGATTACACACCAGAACCAGATTACACACCAGGACCAGATTACACACCAGAACCAGATTACACAACAGAACCGGATTGCACACCAGAACTCGTTCAAACACCAGAACCACATTACACACCAGAACTAGTTCAAACACCAGAACCAGATTACACACCAGAACTAGTAATAACACGAGAACCCGTTTACACACCAGAACTAGTTCAAACTCCAGAACCAGATTAAACAACACAGCCATGTTATTGACTAGTATGAGGTCATTTAGAAGCCACTTTTATCCAGAGCGATTTAAAGTATATATCATCAGTCAATTTCATTCACAGAAACACCCAAACCACATTAAGCAACACCACACCCACCCGGATAAACACAATAGCAATGTAGTCAGGTGTGTGTATTTGTCTGTGTGTGTGTGTGTGTCCGGTACTATCCTGAATGAGCAACCTGGAAGGCAAGTCAGCCTCTGCATGTAATACAATTACTCATTCATACATAATGACAGCCAGTGTTGTGCCTGAACACGTTCATTGAACGATAGTTCATGAACTCGTTCATATTTTGGGTGAACGTGAACTGAACGTACAGTATCACTGCCTGATGAACGTTACTGTGAACACGTTCATTCTGGGGTCTGTGAACGGCACGCTCACTTGGTTTAACTTCGTTCAATAAGGGGGTTATCTGTTCATCAACACGGCGGATGCGCGCGCAGAACGCCGTGTTGTTGGACCGGTTGCCATGGTAATCTCCGTGTGGTAAATTTGCAGTTGCGGTGTTGTCAGTTTACTGTTACATTAAACTGCAATCAGAAAACGCGGTTATATGCTATAGAGCCTATACTATCTGTCGTATAAAGTTTTATTTCAATATTTAGAATTTCAAATTATAAATATGTACACTTTATGTTGAAAGTATATACCGTCGCGATTCCCATTGAAACGAATGGCGCGGTGATTATTCTTCAAAACGAGAGCTGTTAAATTGTGAAAAATTAATTAAACTGTAATCGGACAATGCGGTTATATGCTCTAGACCCTAGAGTATCTGTCATATAAAGGCTGGGACGAATTTTGAATTATAAATATGTACAATCCATAACGTTATCCCTCTGGCTCATAGCTCAGCGGACTAGAATACCTCGTAGAATCATTGCTGGTTGGCCGGAAACGGAAAGGGGCGCTGTTCACGTTTGGTTGTAGTCTTTTCGCTCGGTTCTCCGTCCCAACAGTAGGGCTAGAACCGAGCGAAAAGACTACAACCAAACGTGAACACCCCCCCTTTCCGTGCGCTCAATGTGCAATAAAACACAATAGAAACTGTATTTCGCTACGATACCTGATTCAACCACTCTATTAAATCCTAGAAAAACCACAAAGGGGGCTCAATGTTCAAAATTCCGGAAAAAACAAATTGCTCACAGCAACATATTGAAATAAGAACTATGAACTAGTTCATTTTTTGGAACTGTGAACTTTGTTCAAAATTATGAATTATGAACGTTTAACTGAACTAGTTCATTTTAAAATTTGTGAACTGAACTTTGAACTAGTTCACGTAGAAAGTGAACTTTCCCAACACTGATGACAGCTAGAGCACAGTAATATTGGCATAACATGAGTGCATATTAGAATACTATGGAGTGAATGTGGATTTTGTATTTAAATATTTGGATGCCACGTAGTGGACACATATTTTAATGTATTGTCCATCATGTCGTAGCCTACTATAACGAATTCATGTGAACAAAACACTAAGGAACTAAAGAGGAGCTCATTTGATTGTGAAATCGCTGTTTTAAATGGCTTTATGTCGACCCCAAAACTGCTGTTTCAGTGGTCTAAAACAGCGTCTTAAACATTAAAGTAACCAAAACGGTGCATTTTACTTCCATTTAAAAGGGTTCGGAGTCCTGACGAGACGTAAGCCTTGTCCCTTTCGGCCTTCCATGTGTGTGTGAGTGCGTGCACGTGTCTGACCTGTCTTCAGGACGGCCTGAGCTTTGGCGTTCCCCTGCTGGGCGGCGCTGATGAGGTGCACGGCGCTGACGGCCTCCACCTTCTTCAACTCCATCCCCTCCGTAATAAGAAGGTCCTCTGGAACAGACCCACATCCACACATGAACACACACACCCCTCTCCCCTGGTCCAGCCTGGTCTCATGTTAAGCCACGGGGGAACCTGGAGGCAGTGGGAATACCAGGATAACTAATGCTCTGTAAGCCATGGGGAACCTGGAGGCAGTGGGAATACCAGGATAACTAATGCGCTGTAAGCCATGGGGAACCTGGAGGCAGTGGGAATACCAGGATAGCTAATGCTCTGTAAGCCATGGGGAAACCTGGAGGCAGTGGGAATACCAGGATAACTAATGCTCTGTAAGCCATGGGGAACCTGGAGGCAGTGGGAATACCAGGATAACTAATGCTCTGTAAGCCATGGGGAACCTGGAGGCAGTGGGAATACCAGGATAACTAATGCTCTGTAAGCCATGGGGAAACCTGGGGGCAGTGGGAATACCAGGATAATTAATGCTCTGTAAGCCATGGGAAAACCTGGGGGCAGTGGGAATACCAGGACGTGTGATGACGACAGATAGGCAACATTTTCTACAGTCCACGTGGTAGGCTGCTAGACTGATCTACCCAGCATGCATCTGGGGGGGGGGGGGGACACGCCCACCTGTGATGTCACCAAGGCACGGGGGAAGGACCTATTTTCAAACGGCTTGTGGCGGCGAATCACGCCCGCGGCCGGTGGTAAAACGAGGGGCCCTTTGATGGCTGAGCAGAGTAGTGGGTCCCCTACCGTCGTGCAGCCTCTTGGCCTCGCGCTGCAGGGCCATGCCCGAGGCGTAGGCCTCCACGCAGCCCCGGCTGCCGCACATGCACTCCGGGCCGTCCAGAGACACCATGATGTGGCCCAGCTCCCCCGCGCAGAAGGTGCTGCCGTGCACCAGCTCGTGGTGGTGCACGATGCCCCCCCCGATACCTAGCCACACACAGACACAAACACACGCAGACACACACACACACACACACAGACACAGAGACACACAGACACACACACAATTATGGAAGATGTATATGGAACGTGGTTCTGCTAATTATATATTAAATATCGTAAGTGTATTTCTAGCTCCTGTAACAAAAGTATAAAAAGAGATAATCCTGGACGTGGTCTGAACCTTCAGACCACGGTGAATAAGAAACTTTCAGTTGCATATTCTTCAACATCAACCTAGTCGAGGAAGACGTCATTCACAAAATGCTAGTTCAGAACTAGTAAGATGCGAATCCTGTACTAGTCTAACTAGTCCTATACTAGTTTTCCTCATCTTCCCAAACATAACAACACTTCTTGTTTGTCGTCTTGGTACTGAAGCGCTACAGTTGTCATGGCGACGGCCAGGTGAGGTCGCCATGCGTGTGCACAGCCTCCGCGTGCGTGCGTGCGTGCGTGCGTGCGGCGTATTTCCTGACCTGTGCCGGTGATGATGGTGACGAAGTTCTCCACGCCCTGGCCGTGGCCGAACTTCTTCTCCGCCAGCGCTGCACAGTTGCCGTCGTTGTCCAGCCACACGGGGAGGTGCAGCGCGTCCGAGAGCGGCGTGCGCAGGTCCACCGACGACCACTCCTGGATCAGCTTGGTGGAGTGGAGGATCACCCCTTCCTGGGGGTTGACCCGCCCCCCCGTGGACACGCCTGCCAGGGGGAGACGGAGGGGTAACCGTTAGCTACTGCCGTAGGAATTACAATTACTTTGACCTACTTTGGAAAAGCTAAAGTCCTGGATCGGTGAAGGGGTTGCCCCTCTCTGTGCGTTCAGTGGGTCTTATGTGAAACTGGGCCTCATACAAGACCCGAGTAGAGGCCCAGTAATTGTAAAAGGAGTGATCTACAAAAGGCCTGTAGGGGCCAGCGTAGCTGCCCCTACGACCGTTGGAAAGGGAAACGCCACTGAATCTGTCACACTGCATCTTGAATAGCATTCTGTTCCACAGTCGGATTTCACAGTTGGCATAAGATAATTGCATGTGACTAACGTTGATCATCATCAGAATAGAATTAATGAGAAAGAGCGCAATCTACTTTTGTCGCGGCGGCTGCGGAATAGCCGGTCAGAGTACAGACGCGGTTATGTTCCATTAAGGCTTCTGTATTCAGGAGGGCGGCCGTACAGCGCCTGACTGGTCGACTGATGGGCTAATTCAGTGATGCATGGCTGTGTGTCACAAATCTTCACCCGAAAATGCCTATGAATTACAGATCTCCACTACTAGAGAACGCTAAGCCAAGAGAGTCAGGTCAAACTGAACCAGTCCTCAGTGGGCCCCTGCACTATGGCCCCCCCATCTTGAATATTAATACACATGACATGTTTCATACTTTGGGTCTGCAGTCGTCCTATCGTAATGGGCCTAACGGACATGGGGATCACTTGCCCTGTGTTCTTTTGGAACACGAGTTCAAAGAAAACCTTTCTTTAATTTGCGTGTCTATTTCATGACACCAGTACGGGTGTGTGCGTGCGTGTTTACTGAGTAAATATATTTTTATTTGCATGTGTGAGCATACATATGTGTCTGTGCGCACGTGCGCATGTTCGTACCGACTCCCAGTATTCTGCAGTTGAGGCGGACAGCATCCTGGATGGCGTCCTGGCTCATGCTGAGGATGAGCTGGATCCGGGACTCGTAGGTCTTGGGGTTGGGCTTACAGTACTTCCTCATGATCTTCCCCTGGAGGAGAGACGTGAGCGGAGGGGGGGGGGGGCAGAGATGAGCATTCAACTGGACTCTTGAATTGAACTGAACTGTGTGTGGATGTGGCTGTGTGTGTGTCCCTGTGAGTCTGTGTGTGTGTCCGTGAGTCTATGTGTCTGTGTGTGTCCGTGCGCGTGTCCGTGAGGCCCGCCTACCCTCATGCTGACGATGGCCACGCGGAGGTTGGTGCCCCCCAGGTCCACGGCCAGTGCGCACTGGGTCTCCAGGATGTGGTCGATGTCCTGGGAGAAGGCCTCCTTCACGGGCGGGAAGCAGAAGCTCTTCTGCAGCGGCTCGTCTAGCTTGATGCTCCGCAGGAACTTCAGGATCCGCGGCACCGCGTTCCCGTCGCCGTAGATCTTAGAGCTGGAGGACGGCAACACGTACACCGTCACTCCCTAGCAACACCTACACCGTCACTACCTGGCAACACATACACCGTCACTCTCTGGCAACACACACACCGTCACTCCCTAGCAACACCTACACCGGCACTCACTAGCAACACATATACATCACTCCCTAGCAACACATACACCGTCACTCCCTGGCAACACATACACCGTCACTCCCTGGCAACACATACACCGTCAATCCCTAGCAACACATACACCGTCACTACCTGGCAACACATGCACCGTCACTCCCTAGCAACATATACACCGTCACTACCTGGCAACACATACACCGTCACTCCCTAGCAACATATACACCGTCACTACCTGGCAACACCTACACCGCAGTCACTAGCAACACATACACATCACTCCCTAGCAACACATACACCGTCACTCCCTGGCAACACATACACGTCACTCCCTGGCAACACATACACCGTCAATCCCTAGCAACACATACACCGTCACTACCTGGCAACACATACCCCATCACTGCCTAGCGACATCACCCCCTAGTAAAACCTACACCATCACTCCCTAGCAACACATGCACCATCACAACATGGCAACATACACCAACACTACCTAGCAACATATAGACCATCACTCCCTACTAACACATACACCATTACCACCTGGCAACACATACACACCATCATACCCTAGCAACACATAAACCATCACCACCTGGCAACACATACACACCCTTACTATTCCGAATGGTAATAAACATTTCCATAAGACATGTTGTTCTGAAGACACCAAGACACGGCGACCTCTCGGTTATTATATATAGTAACGGTTTCACTGTTTGTGCCGCGCTTATCGCCCTCGAGGGGAACTGAGACGGCCCCAGCTGACAGAGACGCAGCAATACCACCAGCTACATCCTGTGACGGACGAAAGTAGTAGTAGTAGTTGTTTTTTTTTGCAATAGACACGTTATCAATACAGGTCAAAGACTTTCCACCCCATAAGTGATGGGGTGTGTGTCGCCAGGTCGGGATGGTGGATGGGTTGCTAGAAATGTCAGAGCAACCCATCCACTATCACTCCCTAGTAGGTGTGTAGGTCAGTGCCTAGGGTAGGACTGTAGGTCGGTGGCTAGGGTAGGACTGTAGGTCGGTGCCTAGGGTAGGACTGTAGGACGGTGCCTAGGGTAGGACTGTAGGTCGGTGCCTAGGGTAGGACTGTAGGTCGGTGCCTAGGGTAGGACTGTAGGACGGTGCCTAGGGTAGGGTTGTAGGTCGGTGCCTAGTGTAGGACTGTAGGACGGTGCCTAGGGTAGGGTTGTAGGTCAGTACCTAGGGTAGGGTTGTAGGTTGAGGCCTAGTGTAGGACTGTAGGACGGTGCCTAGGGTAGGGTTGTAGGTCGGTGCCTAGGGTAGGGCTGTAGGACGGTGCCTGGTGTAGGGTTGTAGGTCAGTGCCTAGGGTAGGGTTGTAGGTCGGTGCCTAGGGTAGGGTGGTAGAGGTACTCTCTGAGCGTGTACAGGCCGCTCGTCTCACCAGGGGTAGCGCTTTCCAAACTGCAGCTCCAAGGCGTGGTAGATCTTGTTGTGGGTGTCAGCGTCCCGGACGTGGAGAACGTTCTCCCCTGATGGGAGGAGAGGGACGTTACACAATCGCACCCCACCTCGAACTACTGGTCAGGCTACCTGTCTGTCCATCTGCCTGTCTGTCTCTCTACCAGTGTCTAAATGTCTGCCTGTCTTTCTACCCGTCTCTCTCCCCGTCTGTGCCTCCACCCGTCTGTCTTGCCGTCTGTCTTCCCTTGTGTCTATCTGTCTCTCTCCCTGTCGGCTCTCTCCACCTCCCTTTCACCCTGTGTGTCTACCGGTCTCTCTGCCCGTCTGTCTCTCTACCCGTCTGTCTTACCGTGTCTGTCTTACCGTGTCTGTACCCCTTTGTCTCACTGTCTGTCTTCCCTTGTGTGTCTACCTGTCTCTCCACCTGTCTGTCTTCCCGTGTCTGTACCCCTTTGTCTCACTGTCTGTCTTCCCCTGTGTGTCTACCTGTCTCTCGGCCCGTCTGTCTGGAGCCCAGGTTGATGACGGGGGTCCCGTAGGCCCCGGCCTCGCGGACCCCACAGCTGCTGTTCCCGATCATGCAGCCGGCGTGGGCCACCAGCTGGATGAACTGCTCGAACGGGATGTGCTTCATCGCCCGGAAGTTGGGGTGCTGCTCGATGCCCTTCATCCGCATCACGCGCACCATCCCCTTACTTCCTGTGGACACAGGAAGGAGCCGGCGTCAGACTCTCAGCGGTGGTGTTTATTAGTTCAAGGGGACTAGGGTGTGGTATCAAGCTATGCTATACCTACGGAAATAAAATGACCATGGGGCATATAAAAAAATAATGGAACGTCTACAATATTATATTCCGAATTTAAATGATTATTAATATCACTGACGCCAAATGATAAAAGTATAATGAGTTCACTAAGTTCCTAGTTCACTAAGGTATTGATATTAATGATAAATCATAATGGCATAATATGTGTTCACTACAGTATTAATATTGATGCTAAATCATAATAGCATAATATGAGTTCACTAAAGTATAACAGTTATAACAGTGGAGTCAGACCTGCGTCGATGTTGGGGAACAGGATGAGCGTCTTCTTGTTGAAGGAGATGAGGGCATCCAGCATGAGGCCGTAGATCTTGATGGAGCCCTGGATGTCCGTGGTGACCGGGTGTTGCAGGGCCACGATGTACTGGTTCTCCTGCACCATGTCCCCTGACACACACACACACACACACTAGGGTTGCCGCGGTGTGGACATTTTCACACCGAGTAATACGCT
This sequence comes from Gadus chalcogrammus, assembly GCF_026213295.1. Lineage (NCBI taxonomy): Eukaryota > Metazoa > Chordata > Actinopteri > Gadiformes > Gadidae > Gadus > Gadus chalcogrammus. Next base: position 24,107,145 of record NC_079414.1, on the reverse strand, counting down.
CGTGTCAACACCGGTATTACCGGTATAAACGGTATAACCTTTGAAACCATAGGTCAACCGCCATCTTCTCCGTCAACTCTCCTCTCACACTCGGTGACAGCGGCTGGCAGCGCGCCAATTCCCGGCGTCTTATAATAACGTTCTATATATAATAGTATAATATAATTTTATCTATCATAATATCACGGCCAAAAGCTCTGTGCGCCTCCGGATGGCCGTAGCGCGGGGAGCTCACGTAGGGATTGGGCTTCGCGGGGTTTGTTTACCGGGGTTGCTATGGTTACCGGTCTTGCAAGGAAGCGCGCCAATCCTCTTCCGCACAGAGCAGAACTGTGGCCTATTCTACGCATTTTAATTTTCTTAATTATAATTATATTATTCATTTATACAGAATTTTTTTTTTTATTACTGAAGAAAATAAAAATATAAACACCGGTAGCACCGGTAATACCGTATACCGCGGCAACCCTAACACACACACACATAAGTACATGTGCAAACAGACGAGCATCCCCCCTATGTGCCCGGCCCTCACCCAGCCAGGTGTGGATGGTGTCCAGGTGGTTGTTCTTGGTGGGCGACAGCAGCTTGTCGTAGGAGGGGCAGCCGGCCAGCAGGATGCGGCTGTGGTCCTCGCACATGGCGATGAGGTGCTGCTCGGCGCTGCGCGTGCAGCAGGCGTGGTAGTGGGACAGCTTACTGATGGCGTGGCGGATGGAGTCGTCGATCGTCCCGCTCACCTGGACGGGGGGATGGAGGGGGGGGGGGCATCAGGGGAGAACGGAGAGATGGTTGAAAAGAAAATTAGGAAAGAATATAATGATGGTTTCCCAAACACACTTTTGTTAACAGGTGTGTTTCCCTCAACCGCGTCCCCCCCCCCAACCTTCCTCTGCTCCCCCACCACCCCCCCCCCCCCCCCCCGTTCACCCACCTCTCCCCCCTCCAGGTGCAGGATCCTGATGTTCATGAGGGCGGCGGCGGTGGCCAGCGCCAGGGCGTCGAAGCGGTCGCCGTGGACGACCAGGATGTCGGGGCGCAGGCGCTGCAGCACGTCGGGCAGCTTGACCAGGGCCAGGCCCACGCTCTCCACCATGGCCGCCTCGTCCTCCCCCCGCACGATGGTGTGCAGCTTGGAGCTCACGTCGAAGTCGTCCTGCTCGATCATCCGGAACGTGTTCCTGGAGGGGTTGGTCGTTACCAACACATAGGATTGGCCAGATGCGGATTTCATTTCTGCACCCTCAAACTCAAGTTTGAGTTCATAACAACGACTGAGTGGTGGTAGGTAGCACACAGTGACAGTCAAAGTGCTCTCTTAGATCCATAACCCTGTGAGAGCGTAAGAGAGAGTTTGTGTTGGAAGAACACCATCGAGAGCACTGGTTCCTAACCTGGGGGTGGGGGGGCCTCCGGGGCAGATGGGGTCGGGGGGGGGATTGTGCATTTCAAAAAAGGTCTCTTAAAAAAAACATGAGAAACTAGCCACTAAACAGTGAGTGAACTGCCAACGTCAGTACAGAGATGGTTGCTTAGATACCATGCCGCTTTGCCCGGCAAACCTGTTTGGGAGGTCGGGTGCGCTATTCAAATTCCTGTAGGGGGACACAACACTGGAGGAGGTGTCACAAGGTCCACGCATGGTTGGCAACACACAGCTTAAGACTCACAACCCACGTGACCCACGCCTCTTCCTTTTTTTTTTTCTGACGACCTGACTTTACGGTTCTGTGGCATTGTTTTACAAAGACAAAGAACGGATTTTGAGACTTGTAGGTGATTCTTCTACGAGATGGATCCCAGTCAGCCAGATGCCACACTGCCTTGCCCTGAAGGCACAGGGCCGGGGTATTCTGGACGGTTCCCTCCGGGGGGTTGGGGGTGGGGTTGGGGGTGGGGGTTTAGACCCTCACATCGACCCTTGGGGCGCTTACCCATAGTCATCGATGAGATGCGAGCCCAGGACCATCACCTCCAGCTCGAAGCTCTCCGGGTGGGCTTTGAGCCCAAACATGATGGGAGCTAGCTTGGAGTAGTCGGCGCGGTTGCAGGTAGCGACACACACCCTCAGCTTCCTCTTAGACACCATCTGGCAACACACACACACACACACACACACTTACTTACTACTTCAAGCTACAAAAACAAAAGACACACAGACTTAGACACTGACAGACATAAAGATAGAAACAGAAGACCGACAGACAGAAAACAGGCCGATAGAGACAGACAGGCCAACAGAGACAGACAGACAGACAGACAGGAAGGCAGTACCTGATTCTGTTCCTCCATCATTCCTCGCTCCATTTTCTCACTTCTTCTCTGCAAGTTCAGGTAGTAGAGTTGCTAATGAGAGAGAAATGGACCAACAGTGTAGTGTTTAATGAGAGAGCGAGACAGAGGAACACAATACAGTTCTTAATGAGAAAGAGAGAAAGACAGACAGACAGACAGACAGAGGTCAAACAGCTCTTACGATACATATTAAACTAAGCTCTTGAAACAACAACCAATTAAAAATAAACCATGAGTAGTTTCTGGGCCTTGGTTTTCTGTGATGCCACTAGACTGGCCAGCAAATCACAGAAATTATTTTCTGCAAAAACAAAGGGCGTGCTTTCTTTCTTCTCCAATTTTGAGAGAGTCCCTGTCACACCACGTCCAGCCCGCAGTCCTAGGTCTTTCGGTGTCCCTTTTTGAATGACATTAGGACAAATACGGACTACTGCCACCTGCTGGTAGGGAGTGTTATTGCGGCTATAACTGCGGCTTCTTTGTTTTTGTTTTTTTATTGGGGGTGGTTGGTGAACACACCGGCTGTGCGTGCTCCAGCAGTGATGATGTTGGTCTAAAGGTACATCTTGTATCAGCGTGCCCGTTGGCTAGGTTTAGGCCTAGCCTTGGAGGAACCGTGTTGCCATGGTGTCGTAGCCCGAAACTTGAAAATCATGCATGAATGACTAGTGGGTCAACAGGCAGACACACAATACCAGCTGCCTCACCCCACAACAGGTATTTGTAGGCTGTGTTTAAGCATTCCTTCTATTCAGACTGATGGAGGGAAGAGGTGACAATATTCATAATCATTTGTAGGCTTACAAAAAATACCAGTATTTTTGGTAAGTATCGAATCGAAATGTTAAAGCAATGTTCTATGTTTAAAGGAACAATCCCTGAAGTCAAAATAAAAGCTCATGAATCTTAAGGCTATTATTTATTTATTTAGTTTTATTTTACAGGAAAGTATTAAAAGGTAACCAAGTTACAATTCAAAACGGGCCTGACTCAGTTCAGGTTCGGTTTCAGGTTCCTGTTGTGCAGCGCTTCCCCGTTTGACAGGAAAATTGCCAGCACACGTCATAGGGCCATATCCCGCTTGCGATAGGTTGTGCATCAAGCACACTGTGTGTGTATTGTAGTTGGCCGTAAAAACATAAAATCTGAATACAAAAAAACAAAGGCAACCAACACCCAACCACACCCACAGGCTGGCAGGCGCGTGTTTATTCTATAACTGAACTGACAGTTACTGTTGAACTGGAGATACCTGTATGATGTGCAGGAGGGTCTATGGTGATTGTATTCATGACACTGTTATCAGGGTATAACCCTGTGTCTTATTACTGCATCCCTATGTGTATTGAAACGCTTTGTCTTATGTTTTTAACTATGTATTATGCATGTAACACTATATCTCATAGTTACAATTACATCTTAAGTCTGTAATCCTATTTCTTATGCATGTAACCTTATACTTTATGTATGTTACACTATGTATTATGTTTTTAAGCTTATGTCTTATGCTGCCTCTTGATTATTAAAACATTGATATCTTATCATCCGGTCAAAGTAGGGTTCTAATTAAACTGAATGAGCTGACTGATCTACCGGTCAAACCCTGGAGTAAATATTTGACCACACGCACCAAGGACACACACACACACACACACACACACACACACACACACACACACACACACACACACACACACACACACACACACACACACACACACACACACACACACACACACACACACACACTCACTGGGTCCAGTCTGTCCCCAACACACCCCCCAAGTGTGGGTCACCTGATCCAGCAGATGAAGCATGAACAGATCAAAATGGCTGCTGCCAAATCTACCAAATAAACATCCCCATTGGATCTTTGATGATTGGGGAGGAAACACTATATTAGTTAAGGGAGTCCTGTAAGGGGGGACACAATACTGGAGGATGTGTCACAAGGTCCACGTATGGTTGGCAACACGCCGGTTAAGATTCACAACCCACATGACCCACCCCTCTGGCACCATGCCAAGATACAAACAAGCGCCCCCCCCCTCAAACACACACATACTTGAGCCGGCTCATGCAGGAAGCAGAGACGTGTATCAAGACACTGAACACAGAGGAAACTCTAGAGAGAGGCGACTGGTAATCGAGAGCTATAGATGCTACCGGAGGATAGATGCTACACACAGACACAGAGATGCCAAAGACAGAGAGAGAGAGATGCCAAAGACAGAGACACACACACAGAGAGAGAGAGAGAGAGAGAGAGAGAGAGAGAGAGAGAGAGAGAGAGAGAGAGAGAGAGAGAGAGAGAGAGAGAGAGAGAGAGAGAGAGAGAGAGAGAGAGAGAGAGAGAGAGAGAGAGAGAGAGAGAGAGAGAGAGAGAGAGAGAGAGAGAGAGAGAGAGAGAGAGAGAGAGAGAGAGAGAGATACAGGGAGAGAGAGGGGCAGACAGATGTTAAGACAGCAAGATGAAAATAAAGGTTTCTGACTCACATGGGGGTTCCTGCCGACAGATTTAAAGCTTGATTCCATACTAACACACACACTGTTGTCGGTCTGTCACTACCTGTCTGTCTGTCTGTCTGTCTGGCTGTCTGTCTGTCTGTCGTATGCTATGCTTCGGTCTGCTAATTCCAGGCTAGCTCCATCCACCAGAATAAGGGGAGGCGGGGAGGAGCGGAGAGGCAGAAAGCCACAATTATGCAGCACTGGGGGAGGGGAGGCTCCCTCCGCTGGTGACAAGCTGACGTCAAGCCTCCTGGTTGGCTGAGCTCGAGGGGGGAGGGGCCCAGTTTACAATTCCCCAGGAATTGGTTAGGAGCCCTGTGGTCAAATGAGATTGCTCAACTATTGGCCACCACGAAGTCTACGCTACCCAATATATTGGGTGTAATAACTCTACAATGTTTAATACTTTTTATAAAGTACCCAGGGCCACAGACACTATTCTTTGTATATATATCATAAAGTCACCCAGACCAACAGAGACTATACCAGTTTCTCCATCATTCAGCCATTCTCTACATCTAACGCAGTGCTAAGCTTAAGAGTGGACAGCTGTCAAAATTAGAGTATGTTCTCAAGGTACAGTCAAAGTCTTGAGATGCTACATGATAATGAACCAGGATATCCTGTTGCTGCTTAAACAAACAGCAATGACGATTCTCTCTCTCTCTCTCTCTCTCTCTCTCTCTCTCTCTCTCTCTCTCTCTCTCTCTCTCTCTCTCTCTCTCTCTCTCTCTCTCTCTCTCTCTCTCTCTCTCTCTCTCTCTCTCTCTCTCTCTCTCTCTCTCTCTCTCTCTCTCTCTCTCTCTCTCTCTCAACTGACTTTAGAGGCTCACTGAAGACGCTGTTTATTATTCATCCATTCATAGGCATTCCAAGTAGCCTCAAAATGTCAGAATCCATTTGTTTTGAACATAGTCCAACGAGGCAGCCCTACACGCGAGGATGACTTGTTGGCTGAAAGGTTTACCCACCTTCGAAGAGATTTGCATTTAAACATATCTAACATAGCTGATATACCCGATATGCCTCCATTGTCATGAAGAGAAAACAGAGCGACTGAGACAGAGTTTCTATCCCCAGGCCGACATGCCCCCCAACCAAGTCATACATGCTGTCCAATTCATGCACACATGCAGACAATAGATATAACATAGACTACCTCATCTCAATTATTTTTATCCATTTACCTCTATTTATTATTTGTTTTGCACATTTGTATTTTTCAAACTGTTTCAGATTTGTATTCTACATTAGGGCTAATTTGTTTAATTGTTATTTTATTTCTCACCTTATTTTAATATTTAATATTTAGGAATGTTGCACAATCTCTGCAGACACTGCCACCTTTTCATTTCTTGTATGCATGTGACCAATACAACTCTTGAATCTCTATCTACTGGAGCCATATCACGCTCTAACAACCAAGTTTTATAACCACAGGACATAACTACAACGAAGATATTTTGATTTCGCTAGTGTCGCTTTATCTCGTCTCCGTCAAAGACATGGACTCAAAAGAGGGCTTCCGTGTTTCAGATCAAGTGTAAACACTGGTCAAGTGTCAGACCTTGCGCTTCACTGTGCACCAGTAAGAGGATGGGGAAGACACCCACGCACGCACCCACTGTGACAACACACCCACTAAACCGACACATCATGACGGTCATCGCCCTTCCTTCATTCATTCACTCACTCAACTAACTATGACACTGAACAGGATTTTGGCATCTCCTAGGCAAATAAAACATGTTGTTGAATCAACCCCTTCAGTACCATGGTTGAGCAAGATTGTCTGTAAACAAACCGGTCAAGCAATATTGTCTCATGATAAATATTAAGATAGATAGCATTAGCAGCATTCCAGAGCAAAGAGCTGCCATTAAAGCATCGCAGCTAACTGCATTAGCTCATCCCCGAGTTCAGCCACTACGACTCTACATACTTTTAATTCATACAAGTTTTTTGGCGATTCTAACACATCGTGTATGGGACTATGACGATGCTATGGGTGTCTTTTATTAGCGATGCAAAGTAATAAAAAACCCACTCACGTTAAAAGCATGATATATCGAAGTTGGAATAAGTTTTCAACCAACACTGACTAGATCGCTAGCTAACCCAGTAACCACACGATCCATGTAAAACAAGGCAAGTCAGGAAACATACCTTTAAATGGCCAGACTCGTCCGCCTCATCTCACGACAGACTGTAAAGTAAAAGGCTGGTGTGGGGAGTTTCTATCATCGGCATGGGGCAATCCAGGCTCCAGATAAACTACGCAGAAGAAGACCCTCGGATAAGCTATCAATGCAAGAGACCGCAAGGTGCCACTGGGATATGTAGTTCTATTACGGGGTATGAACTCCAAAAAATGTATCTCATTAGATAAGGCTTTATTGATGAGGTATAATGCAAATCATCCGGTGTTACAGCAGTTAAGAAAAGGAGAGAGCAAATCAAACAAGATAGGATAAGTATATACTAAGAGTAAGTGTTCAAAATGAAATAACTACACACTATATCTATGCAAAATACATATATATATATATATATATATATATATATATATATATATATATATATATATATATATATATATATATATATATATGTTTATAGACTTCATGCACACACACATGCAACAGCAGCCATGCAGTTTGCTGGGTGGGCGCGTGCGTGTGTATTTTTTTTGTAGTTTTACTTCAATCTCTATGCAAGTCTTTGTTTTATGTCAATATAACCAGTAAAAACGGAGTAAAAGTTGATACTTTATAACTCCGTTAATAATCCAAAAGTTAATAAATTAATAATCCAAAAAAATAAATAAAGATTATTATCGTATCTGAATCGAGACTGAATCGTTCTACACAGTATTGCGATGCATCAAAGAATCGATTATTTTTCCCACCCCGGTTACTGTACTCCAACAGTTAACACTAACAGAGTCTATTGTTTTGCTTGTAAGCTTTTTGGTGAAGCTAGAGTTGCTGACACGCGCCTTGTGGTGGGGTATAATAACTGGTAGTGTCTTTCAAAGATACTGAAGCACCATGAAACAAGTGGTTACCACATAAATGCTTATCTGATGTGGAAAGTATTGGCATCCCGCTTATGCCTAGGTAAAATAGTGAATTGCAGAGAGCCTGTTGACTAGAGTGATCGACTGCATACTCTTCCTTGCAGAAAGAAACCTGCCACTGAGGGGGAAAAAATGCACAGTTAGGACATCCTAGAAATGGAAATGTTCTGGGTATCCTTGATCTCTTATAGCACGGTATGATGTTACACTGGCAGAGCATCTTCGAAAGGCTGCCCCTAAAAAAACACCGGATATGTGTCTGCATACCCCCCAGAAAGTAGGCAGTTGCGCCACTGTGTCTGTCTGTCTGTCTGTCTGTCTGTCTGTCTGTCTGTCTGTCTGTCTGTCTGTCTGTCTGTCTGTCTGTCTGTCTGTCTGTCTGTCTGTCTGTCTGTCTGTCTGTCTGTCTGTCTGTCTGTCTGTCTGTCTGTCTCTCTGTCTGTATGTGTTAGTGTGTGTGTGTGTGTGTGTGTGTGTGTGTGTGTGTGTGTGTGTGTGTGTGTGTGTGTGTGTGTGTGTGTGTGTGTGTGTGTGTGTGTGTGTGTGTGTGTGCGCGTGTGTGTGTGTGTGTTTGTGCGCGTGTTTTTCTAAAGAATTGAGAGGAAAGTGATAGAGAAAGGAAGAGATGCAATAAGATAACAGCCTGAACTAGTTCCATCACAGTCTCAACTCATACATTTCTCTCGGCCTCCTATATGCGGACTATGTGGTTGCATTGGCGCCCGGATCCACCAGGGGGCCTCAAGATGCCATTTTATGTTTTTATTAAAATTATCGGTCTTCCTTGGCACATCAGCGCCCTCGTGTGTTTTGTGAAAGCATGTACAACTAAAACTAATACCTAATACTAAACCTAAACAAATAAAATAAACAAATATAGATAGGCTGCTAAGATCTATAAACGTTATTTGTAAGCCGCTGCAAAAGATGTGTCTTGTAAGCAAATCTACTTCAATATTAAAGTATTTTTAAGGCTGCTATATGCTAGTGTCTAAGAGCTACGAGTTTACCAGGATCTAGCCTCCTTTCCTCTTAATTAACGACGATGAATTGATGCATCTAAATATTTAATGCAGGCCCCCGGATCACCTTAGTGGATTAGGAATCCCCCACCCTAGTTTCAAAACGCTAGGGGGCCCCCAAGCAACCTCTTTCATAGGATCCCCTAAAAGCGAGAAACGGTCCTGCCCCTCCCCCTCTCCTCTGATACTCTCTTCTCCTTCTCCCTCATCTCCTCTCCTCTCCCTCCACTGCCACTAGACATGTATTAAAGAGGAGGATCTGTCAAACACACACGCCTCTCCTCGTCACGTGATTTATTTTTTATGTCCCAGTGTACTCGTGGCGGGTCGTCACACACCATCGCGCAGCTCTCAAATTGTAGCCCACGCTAGTTCGCTAGTAAACCACGAGGGGGCGACAGAGCCGTGTCTGATCTGCGAAGCCACTGCAAGGGAAGCCAAGGAGGGGCTCTCAAGGTCAGCCGACTGCATATCTGCAAAGTCAGACACGGAGCGCGAGCCGGCGTACACAGAGAAACACAACAGAGACAGTCGAATTCATCACGATGTACACAGCCGTGTGCAGATGTTGTGTTTTTTAACCTACACAAATGTTTGCTTATTTAAATAAAAGTATTTGCAGTAATTGGATGGCTGCTGGTGGTGTCCAGAGCAATGAGCCGTGGTGTGGGTGAGGGGGGGGGGGGGGTGAGGGGGTGAGATAGCGGAGAGAAATGGTGGTCCAGGCAGTCAGAGGTCCTACTTCACAGGCCTTAGCATCATCAAATATGCATGATCCTGGGAGAGAAGTGCCCGGGCGCATCCACACAAGCACCCACACACACAAACACACACACACACACATACACACACACACACACACACACACACACACACACACACACACACACACACACACACACACACACACACACACACACACACACACACACACACACACACACACACACACACACACACACGGAACACACGCACACACACGTGGACACCTCTGCCGCCCTAAAAAAACCAACATCAGCAGATTGTGTGTGTGTGTGTGTGTGTGTGTGTGTGTGTGTGTGTGTGTGTGTGTGTGTGTGTGTGTGTGTGTGTGTGTGTGTGTGTGTGTGTGTGTGTGTGTGTGTGCGTGTTTGCAGGACATGAAAGCGAACATATAATCAATGGACACTGATTTACCGTCTTCAAGAGGAGAGAACCCTACTGACACAGAGAGAGAGAGAGAGATTGGGGGGGATGGGGGGAGAGTTGAAGAGAGAGAGAGGGAGGGGGGAGAGAGAGAGAGGGGGGGGGGGTTGAGAGAGAGAAGGCTAGGTCCTGCTTTATTTATGAATCTATACATTCATCCTGTTAAAAAGAAACCATCAAATATAGATATGTTTCTAAATATGTACTTACATGTAAAAAATTATGCATGCATACATATATATATATATATATATACACACATATATACATGTTCATATATATACAAGACAGCAGGTTGATTGAGGTCATATTTATTCCGCTGAGAGAAGCCTTCCATCTCTCTCTCTCTCTCTCTCTCTCTCTCTCTCTCTCTCTCTCTCTCTCTCTCTCTCTCTCTCTCTCTCTCTCTCTCTCTCTCTCTCTCTCTCTCTCTCTCTCTCTCTCTCTCTCTCTCTCTCTTTCTCTTTTTAAACCTTGCTCTCCCCTTCCCCCTCCCTTTCTCTCTTTCGTATGCATACATGACATTGTGCAATCTCAGCATACAATAAATTGGGTGCGTGTGTCATCTGTGCTTATGTATGTGTATCAACGTGTGTGTGTGTGTGTGCGTGGGTGTGTGTGTGTGTGTGTGTGTGTGTGTGTGTGTGTGTGTGTGTGTGGTTGTGTGAGTGCATGTCTGTGAATGCGGGTGTGTTTGTGCGTGTGAGAGAGATAGATTTTTATATCATATTAAGCTTGTATGCTGATGCAATATGTATTAACACACCACACACACATATTCTCCCAACAATGGAATCTCGCTAAGTCAGGGTTTATGTCAAAATCGGCTACATTAAACTTTTTATGCGTCACTACGCCATCATTATCCTTTTTTATATGTTCCACTTGTAAGCAAACCTATTTGCATGTTTGTTTTCATACGATGGCAATGATAGAAGATAGAGCGATGAAGGGTACTGTGATAGTGTCGTCAAAGTAAAAGAAGAGGCGTTACTTTCCCTTCGGCCAATCGGAGAACTCCCTCCTCCCCTGTGCTGACATCACCAGCCCCCAACCTGCGGTACATCTGCTCCTCCTGGCCCACCTGGTCTGGTGATTCCGAGGACTATGAGATGGCAAACAGCAACTCGTTCATCAGGCTAAGGGGAATGGCCTTCTGCCCTGACCACCGTTCACGCCCCTAGCATCATCGTCCCTTGTGATCAGTCACGCTGTGCCTCTCTTTGTGATCTTATGATCCATCTCATTGTGTTGCTTGTGTGCCTTAGACTTTCAGTAATACACAGTACAATGTAACATACATTCATGCAAGTGCAAGTTAAATGTACTAAAATGTGTATGTGAGTATGTGTGTGTGTGTGTGTGTGTGTGTGTGTGTGTGTGTGTGTGTGTGTGTGTGTGTGTGTGTGTGTGTGTGTGTGTGTGTG
>NC_079414.1:24079298-24093026 GCF_026213295.1 Gadus chalcogrammus | reverse complement strand
CTCACGAAACCTTATGGCGTGTGTCTTTGTGTGCGTGCAAAAGGGCAGTCTTTGCATAGCTGCATTCATTTGTATGTGTGTTTATAGGATTATTTCCGTGTCTCTAAATATAGTTCACCATTTAAAAAATGCTTCTACTCGTACTCTTATGTCTACACAGCTGGTGCCTCGCAGCTTCCAAACACTCGATCCTATCGATCAATCTCCTCCAACTTCCATCTTATTGCTCAATCCCCCCAAACTCTCCATCCGATTGGTCAATCTCCCACAACTCTCCATCCGATTGGTCAATCTCCCACAACTCTCCATCCGATTGGTCAATCTCCCACAGCTCTCCATCCTATTGGTCAAACTCCCCCAACTCTCATCATCCGATCCAAAACGGTATCCTAGTGGATTCTCATGTCTGTACGTCTAATTAGAGCCGTCTCACCTCTCCTTCCAATTGGTCGATTTGGGCTGTCAATCTCACACAGCTCTCTCCTCCTCCTATAGGAGGCCCCCCTGATGTGGGGAAGATGCTGGGCGGGGAGGAGAAGGAGGAGGACCCCGACGCAGACAAGAAGGAGGAGGAACGCCAGGAGGCGCTGAGGCAGCAGGAGGAGGAGAGGAAGGACAAGTACGCCAAGATGGAGCACGAGAGGGAAAACATGAGGCAAGGCATCAGGGACAAGGTAGGACACAACTAACTCACTAACTAACCCACTAACCTACTCACTAATACATCAGGGACAAGGTAGGACACAACTAACTCACTAACTAACTCACTAACCTACTCACTAATACATCAGAGACATGGTAGGACACAACTAACTCACTAACCTACTCACTAATACATTAAAGACAAGGTAGGACATACAGTAACTAACTCACTAACTAACTCACTAACCTACTCACTAATACATCAAAGACAAGGTAGGACATAACTAACTCACTAACTTACCCACTAACCTACTCACTAATACATTAAAGACATGGTAGGACACAACTAACTCACTAACTTACCCACTAACCTACTCACTAATACATCAAAGACATGGTAGGACATAACTAACTCACTAACTTAACCCACCAACCTACACACTAATACATTAAAGACAAGGTAGGACACAACTAACTCACTAACTTACCCACTAACCTACTCACTAATACATCAAAGACAAGGTAGGACACAACTAACTCACTAACTAACCAACTAACCTACTCACTAATACATCAAAGACAAGGTAGGACATAACTAACTCACTAACTAACCCACTAACCTACTCACTAATACAATAAAGACATGGTAGGACACAACTATACGACCAACTAACTCACTAATACATCAGAGACAAAGTAGGACACAACTAACTAACTCACTAACTTACTAACTCACTAATACCTCAGAGACAAGCTAGGACATAACTAACTCACTAACTTACTAATTTACTAATTAACTTATACGACAGAGACCGGTTAGGACACAACTAACTCACTAACTAACCAACTAACCTACTCACTAATACATCAAAGACAAGGTAGGACATAACTAACTCACTAAACTAACCCACTAACCTACTCACTAATACAATAAAGACATGGTAGGACACAACTATACGACCAACTAACTCACTAATACATCAGAGACAAAGTAGGACACAACTAACTAACTCACTAACTTACTAACTCACTAATACCTCAGAGACAAGCTAGGACATAACTAACTCACTAACTTACTAATTTACTAATTAACTTATACGACAGAGACCGGTTAGGACATAACTAACTCACTAACTTACTCATTAACTAATTTAATTATACGACAGAGACAAATAAGGGCATAACTAACTCACTAACTAACTGATTAACTAATCACTATTACATCAGAGACAACCATTTAACTCTTGGGACCATGGGCAATATTTCTGGTGTAGCCGGATAACTGATTTCACCTTCTAGTTCATTTCTTTACATTATAAAATATAAAAAATAAACCTAAGTAGAGCAATGTTCAGTATCACATCTTAAGACCAGTACATTTGAATCGATAAAGTTTATTTCCTCCAAAGTCTATAATCTGTAGCTCCAGACTGATGAATATTAAAGACAGTTTTGCAGTATTAACTTACTTTAAAATTCTTCTCGCCACAAGAGCCAGAGGCTATAGCGGTAGAATCAAAGAGTGTACATTACCCAGAATCCTCGGCAGTAGCACACTCCGTTGGCAGGAGCTTCTGTGAGGCTGTCACCAGGGAACTGTTGCTATGCAACCAGCTGGGTTGGAAACCCAACACCCCCCCCCCTCATTTATCCCCATTTTACCTCTGTTCCCCAAGGCCTGCAAATCAGTAGGCTGGATTCTTCGCCCGGTCCACAAAGTTAATGTCCTGCCATGCATCACTCCAGTCCTCCTCCAGCTCATCTCTCATTGGTGGAGAGCTGGGGGGGCCGGAGCTGAGGGACAAAAACAGGGACGGCTGACTCTAAAAGCCGGGGTGGACTTCCATAAAGGGATCGAGTCGTTCAGGGCTGCTATAAGTGTGCAGCTGGGCCCAACAGAAATTACCGAGAGGAATGACAATTAAATAGATTATAAGAAGACAATAATTAAGTCATTGTTTGAAAGCCTATTGAACATTAAAGTGGTTCCCCTCCCGGCGACCTCTCCACCCAAACACACACCAGATCCAGCTACCCGCTGTCCAAATGTTTTACCGGATGCAGAGACCCTGAACCCAGTTCAGCGTCATCACATGACTACAGAACCCAATTCCATTTGGATTGATCGACTCCAGAAATAGCAAATGTATTCTCACCTCCCTCTCCCTCCCTTCCTGTCTCCTCTCTGTCTGTTTACCCGTCCCACTGTCTGTCTTTCTCACCTCTCATTCCATCGCTATCTCCCTTGCTCCTTCTCTCTGTCTCTCTCCCTCTCACCCCCTATCCCCTCCCTCTCTCTCCCCCTCCTTCTCTCTTTATCTATCTCCCCATCTCTCGCCTTCCCTCATCCTCCTCCTCCTCCCACTCCCTCTCCTCTCCCCTCCCATCCCTCCCTCCCTCCCTCCCTCCCTCCCTCCCTCCCTCCCCCTCCCTCCCTCTCTCCATCACCCCTCCCTCCCGCTATCCTTCCCCTTCCTCCATCACTCCCTCTCCTCTCCCCTCCCATCCCTCCCTCCCCCTCCCTCCCTCTCTCCATCACCCCTCCCTCCCGCTATCCTTCCCCTTCCTCCATCACTCCCTCTCCTCTCCCCTCCCATCCCTCCCCTCCCTCCCCTCCCTCCCTCCATCCTTCCCCTTCATCCCTCCCTCCCCCCCTCTCTCTCCCTCGCCCTCAACCCCCTCCCCCTCCAGTATGGTATTAAGAAGAGGGAGGTGGCCGAGGCGGAGGCGGCGGCGGCCATGGAGGAGGCGACGGAGGGCAGTCTGACCCGGCCCAAGAAGGCGGTGCCGGCGGGCTGTGGCGACGAAGAGGAGGAGGAGCAGAGCATTATGGACACGGTGATGAAGTACCTCCCCGGACCGCTGCAGGACATGCTGAAGAAGTAGCAGGGCTAGCCGATGCTAACGTTAACTAGCTCAGCTAACATGCGCCGGAGGTTGACAATGTTGGATCAAAAAACCCGTCTGTCGACTCTGCTCGGTCGAAAGACGATATGCGTTTGGTTTCTATTCACGCTCAAAAAAAAAGGGTTGTAGCTGCCATTTTTGTGTTTTCGTTTTTCGGGAAAAACCAAAAAAGAGAAAAAGAGAAATATCTAGGTCTTGACATACGTCAAGAAGTAAATTCATTCCATTTGAGCCAACAGTGTAAACCGCGGCTAACCTGCCACATTTAGCTAAACCGGCGCTAGGCTTGGCAGCCGTTAGCACGGCGTATGCTAATGTTAGCTTAGCTATGCTAATGTTGCGAAGGAGGCCATGGAGCAGGGGGGGGGAGGCGGGGGGAGGGGGGGGGGGAGTGGGCTAACGACAACACTAGGTTGAGTCTCCTTCTAGTTTGAGAAGTTTTAGATCTTTAGTTCTCCTTCTTCTCCTGCCGCCCAGAAGCACCACCACCCCGCCCGGCTCAGCCATCGTTATTTGTATATAAATAATAAAAAAATACATGATACAAGCGCCTCGCGGCGGGCTACAGATCCTATAATAACCATACTAACTGTGTTTGTCTCTAAGATAACGATATCTGTAAACTCGATAAGCCATATTTTAAGAAGGAAATTTGAAGACTCTTATCGTGTGCTACTTAAGCTAAACAATCTCTTTTGTTGTTCTTCCATGTTGGATATTTATGTCAAACCTTTTGCACATACATAGTGAGTGTTAGACATCATCTCTCCTGTCGATCCCATCCCTGTCCCACATGTATTTGGTGTTAGTGTAAACTTTTCTAATCCCCCCCTTGTTGCGCCTGTTAGCGTCTTGCATGACACCTGTCTTGTCGGAAAAATTGTCGTGTGGATAATATGTACTCCCTCCTCCCCCTTCTCTTCTTGTCACGC
Source organism: Gadus chalcogrammus (assembly GCF_026213295.1). Lineage (NCBI taxonomy): Eukaryota > Metazoa > Chordata > Actinopteri > Gadiformes > Gadidae > Gadus > Gadus chalcogrammus. The sequence goes on along the minus strand of NC_079414.1, from coordinate 24,088,545 downwards.
AAAGATATTAAGGCAATAACTCTTGATTTTGAATGTTGTTTCACTCTCATGTTGATAATTATGTAACAGTAAGTAATACCAATATATTTAAAATATGTATGCATTCAGGACTTTTGATTTGACTGGTTTTGCAGGGGCTTTCTGTTGGGGTAACCGTGTATAGAGACCCCACACCACACTGCTAAAGCCTAAAGCTTTTGCCATAAAGAATCCAAAAGTAAACACGATGTTTTAATAATCGTAGTAATTATTTCGCACATATTGACAGGCACAACATTGACCTGGATTAAAAAAGTGTACAATTTTGCGACGTTTTAATTGGGTTTGAAAATTGCTAAATCACAAATAATCCAAATGGAGAAAGTATTTTCATTTGGTGATTGATATATAACTATATTATATTACTGACCAAACAAAACTTTGGACTGTTTGAAAAGAATGTGTTAAAAAATTAAAGCAATGCTTGCTTCTGTGTCTTCGGTTGAATGTGGGTCTACGCCACAGTTGAGATGGACGGAATGCCAAGAGCAATAAAGGATTAATATGTCTGCCTGAGGTTCAATAAAACCTTCAAAACTTGTTCACAAAACAACCCTGTCCTGTCTTCTGTTACTGCCCATTGTTACTTAGTCTAGCTAGTCAGTCAGCTAACTCTAATTAGTTAGTCAGATACCTCTAGCTAGTTAGATCCCAGAGGTCTAACTAACTATTTAGTTAGCTATAGCGAGTTACAGTTAGAGAACTAACTGTATCCAGAATTGCCTACTGTTGCTAACGCTGGCGAGTCAGCTAACTCTAGTTACCCTTACAAAAATAAACATTTATTCAAGTATGCTATTAGTAGGTCCTATACTTCTTTCATACTAAAAGTAATAGAGTATACTTTCAGTTTACTACCGTTAATAAATAAGTGTAGGCCTATCATGTACCAGTGTCAAGCAAACAGAAAATGTTAATTCTACTTTCGGTCTTTAATACAATTCTATGGTAGAAGGTTTTCTATATAACATACAAATTAAAATAAATAGAATGGGAAAATTGTGTGTACATATTTTGATTTTGAATAAATAATATATATAGTCATCAGCCTATGGGTGAAATTCATAGGTCTAATAAAAGGTTATTCGCCGTCATCGTATATAAAGTAGGCTAGATCTACCAGAAACCAAGTTCTCCATCACTGGGACCCACGTGAAGGTCACATGTTTTATGGATGAAACTCAAATAAGAACCTCTACTCTGTTTGGTTGATTCACCATCGTATATAAAGTAGGCTAGATCTACTACTTGAAATAAAAGTATCCATTCCTGGGACCAATGGAGAAGGACACATGGGTGACCTTCACACATGTGTGCCCTGGGTGTCCTTGAGTGGGCCGTATTACATAACGGGGTAGTCCACTTCCAAAGAGACCATTAACATCTGCTTTGTACGATCATTTCACCATCGTTTTTTAACAGGACGATCGGTTGAAAACATTATTCATCCCACTTATTGCTAATAAATAGGTGTAGGCTTTAGAATATGCCTATGCACCCATTATGTAAAGACCCATAAATAAAGTGTAGCTATCAAAGAAGAGTAGGTAGGCACCAGACGTGTGCAGTGAGCATCTTTTAGCTGTCCAACTGCCTAATAGTAAAGTCTTTCCTATCGATTTGTGATGTGCATGTGCATAGAAATGTGAATACTTGTGTATTTGTGTAGGATAGATAAGTAATTGTATTGCACCTGGTTGCCCACGCTCGCTCCTGAAGAAGCACTCTCCAGGTTGTTAATCTTCCAACCAATTATTTCACCACCTGATGTAATCTCCTCGACCGCAGCCAATGGGCAGCGGCCACTAGGGGATGTGACAGCAGCCGCTTACTCGTTACCAGTTTTATTTTTTTCCCCCCCAAGGACAATTTAGAAAAGATGGCCGTTTTTTCATCTTCGTTTTCTTGCAATTTTATTTTATGCTGTGCAAATGACAAAAATAAGAGTGAAATGGTATTAGTTGTACATTCCACTTTCTGACCAGGAAAACTAAAAACAGATTCTTCGTTTTTTGGATTTAGAAATTAAAATCCAATAAACTAATATTAACTGGTGATAACTATTATTACATATATATTTTTTATTTCTATTCAACAAAGGAAATTTCAAAGACCAGAAATGATGCGGCGTACAATAAATGCTATATAAAACACAATTTCCTGTAATAAATGAGAAGAGAAGGGCTGAGGCCATCATGTAGAAAATGAAAGGGGGGCCTATGCATAATGTTGGATGTTTGTACCCTGCGGTTCACTGCACAGTATTGATAAGCATGCTGTAAATGAAAGCATTGAATGGGGGAAAATGTTAAGCTTGTTGGTGTACTCAGGCTATGTTTAGGCATATTAGAGCAGCATTAACTATTCCAGAAGCGAGTCTTTCTATAATCCATCCAATTTGAATAATCCACCATATTGAGTAAATGGTCTCAGAGGCAGCCCACCCACCCACACACACGTACATACACACGAACACGCAAATGCACACAGACACGCGCACACACATAAATACACACACGCCCACGCCCATGCCCACGGCCAAACACACTCACGCACGCACACACACACACTTACACACGTACACACGCACACACACCCACACCCACAACCACACACGCACACGCACAAGCCCATGCCCCCGTCCACACACACTCAAATACACACACACAATGTCGTGACAGCCGAGAGAAGGACACTGGTTGTGATTTCAAAAGAAACTCCCTGATGGCTCAGCTGCAATCAATTAACCAATCAAGTTTATATCAAAAGGGAGGGGGGGAAGACTCATAGGGAGAGAGGTTTTTGATGCAGAGAAGAGGAAGACAAAGCGAGTCTTGCGATTTGAGAGGCTGTGAAGTATGGAGAGTACAGCACGGCAGTCTTTGGTAGAGGAGAAATGATTACCCTGTGGGAATCTGAGCAGGGAGGTCAAACACAGAAGGCGCCACAGCCAATCTCTGCAGAGAGACTGGAGATGAGAGATATTTTTTTCAGGCCATGACGCCACCTTGCCTGTGAATGTCAAAATGCATTAATGCAAACACCCTTGGAGATTGCATCAAAGAATAATTACAATGTTGAACGACCTGACAATCCAGCAACGTTACAACTATAAACTACCCAATGCTGACCTCTAGTGAATAGCGTGTAGAAACATGTCACAAGCGTTTTAAATGATACGCTCTTGCAAATACATTGAGGGGACTGAAATATTGGTGGCTGCGTCATTGGTTTGACACACACACGCACGCACGCACGCACGCACACACACAAGCATCCCCCCCCACACACACACAAACAATTTCTCTCTCTCTCTTTCCCTCTCTCTCTCGCTCTCTCTCTATGTATATATACTATATGATACTGATTATCTAAAGTTTTACTTGATTAAAATATCTATCTACCTCCGGTTTGTCATTAATTATCGGGCAGTTAAGTTGGAATGGTTGTAATTTGCAGACACTGCTTTATTCTGTTCAGCGCGCTAGACTGCAGCGCATTGGCTGAGCGCTGTTGCTAAGACAACGCTACTACGGACGCTTAACACTGAGGCATTCTGGGAAATACACAACTGTTGCTGCGAAGATGCTTATATTCATTGGGGCGGTTAAGGGGGCCGAATAAATATAATCACAATGAAGGTTTGTTGAAACGAATACAAAAAACATAGTTGGCAAATGGAACTGTATGTATTGCGTTAATAGTTCGGTTAGAATGATCGATGATCAAACTACTCTCACGTTAGCAAGCATCGAAAGCTAAATAGTTAGCTGTCAGAGATAGCCCATAGAACCACTGTTGTTGTCAACACGCGATTAAAGCGCAGGCGGTATAAGTCATAACTAGAACTTTACAATGCACATCAGAACAATACGGTTGGTAACCTGTCATGTGTTTGCTCTCCAGCGTGTCTTCACCATCACGGAGAAAGCCTGGTCCGGGTCCAGCCTGTTGTACAAGTGGCAGAAGACGCTCGGGAACTACATCGCTGTTGCGGGGTGAGTTCAGGGTGACAGAGTGAACATGAACGGCTGTCACGCTCCTATGCATTGTGTGCCGTAAGTAGGACGACCCCACTGGTTAATCGCCTTGTGCTTCTGGTTTCTCACAGAAATGATAACTCGGTGAAGATATTTGATAGACATGGACAGAAGAGGAATGAACTCGGGCTACCAGGGTAAATATCCTGGCGTATGCCTACGTAATAACGAAGCAAACAAAACCCAAACCACCACAGAAAGGTCCTTCTTCCTTTCCATTTTCTTTAAGGCATTGTGTGGCCATGGACTGGGATAAGGATGGTGATATTCTCGCAGTCATATCTGAGAAGTCCAGCTCCATCTACCTGTGGGACGCCAGTGTCAACAAGACGTCGCAGATCGACAGCGGAATGAAGTAGGGAAACACTGCCATAACGTTGCACAAAACAAAGAAGCAATAACACAATTTTAAGTGATATTCCACATTCATGGAGACATAAGATCTAAATATTCTACACATTTTCTACAATTTGTCATTAATATTAGTCTTTAAAAGATGGTATTGTTGATGGTATGTTTTACATTGCCTTTTCACAACCAAGAGATCAGATGTCGTTCCTCCTTTGGTCAAAGACCACTCCGCTGTTGGCAGTTGGAACAGCAAAAGGAAACTTACTGATCTACAACCAGCAGACCTCACGCAAGATACCTGTTCTGGGTAAAACACACACACACACACACACACACACACACACACACACACACACACATACACACAAACATACACATGCACACACACCTACACATAGATACACACACACACACACGCACAAATAGATGCACGCAAGCAGGCACAAACAAACAAAAACAAACACTGAATTTATAACCATACAGACAAGGGTGAATGACTGTTTATGACTTGTTTTCCATGTCCTTCCCTAACGTCCCTCAGGTAAACACACCAAGAGAATCACGTGTGGGTGCTGGAGCTCCCACAACCTGTTGGCTCTCGGCAGCGATGACCGCACCGTTACCGTTAGCAACCATGAGGGGGACACCATCCGGCAGGTAGACCCCCAACAGCGCAGACTGTACCAAACCGTGCCTGTGACCCCATTCCTAGCTCTGATGATGTTTGCAAACCCAACTTTAGCTTTTTTTATATCTGCTTCCACACAGATAGTTTTTACCCAATCAACATCTGCTGGTAATATGGAAGTCCCGGTCAACCTGGAAGTGGTTTGCTTGTAGCTACGGGTCATCGAGTCAGTTATTACATACCGGACGTCTGTGTGACGCCTATGTCTCCCCATAAGCATGCTGCTGCACCTGGGAGTTGTAGTTCTCCCAGAGGAAATTAATTGTTATTCAGCCAGTACAAATCGAAGAAACTGAAAAAAAAAAAACGAATCGATGGACATTTTGTGCGTGTGACTTCTCTCTGCCCTCCCGTTGGTCGACGTGCGGCGCCAGACGTCTCTGCGCGCCGAGCCTTCAGACGTGTACTTCTCCGTGATGAAGACGGACGAGAGGTCGTCTCCCGGAGAGAGCACAGTGGGTCTCCCCGCTCGGTCCCGCCTCCTGCCATCGGATACAGTAACTGTACCCGACCCAATCTGACCCCTGACCTCTGCACCCCCTACCCAGGTGAGCGCCTCCGTGGGGAAGAAGACGCTCTTCCTGTTCAACCTCAACGACCCGGACAACCCCATAGAGCTGGCCTTCCAGCCGCGCTACGGCAGCATTGTCTCCTACCGCTGGTACTGCTCACCACGCACGTCTCTCTCTCTCTCTCTCTCTCTCGCTCTCTCTCTCTCTCCCTCTCTCTCTCTCTCTCTCTCTCTCTCTCTCTCTCTGTCTCTCTGTCTCTCTCTCACTCTCACTCTCACTCTCGTTCTAATTCACAACTCCGCCCCCTTCAGGTACGGTGATGGCTACATCCTGATTGGCTTCTCCCACGGCTACTTTGTGGTGATCTCCACCCACATCCGGGAGATCGGCCAGGAGCTGTACCAGGCGCACAACCACAAGGACAGCCTGACCAGCGTGGCCATCTCCCAGTCCTTGAACAAGGCTGCGTCCTGCGGAGACAACAGGTAGACACACACAGACACACACACACACACACACACTACTGAGATGTGTCTGTGTGTGAAGGGTAGTAAGCTGTTGTTGATGTGAGTTTTTCCTGTTTTTTCTCAGCATTAAGATTCACGACCTGACGGAGCTCAAAGACATCAGCAACATTGTGCATTTGGATGACGAGACTAAAGGTGGAACCCCCTAATCCTGTTGCTCGCTACATCAACTCAGAATAACCTTTTTCCCTGCTCGTTTTTACCAGCCTTTCCTCTCCATCCCCATGCTATTCCTAACGGGTTTAACTTTCTCTTCTCCATCATCCCCCCCCGTGTGTCTCTGGCCAGGCCTGGACCAGCTGAACTGGACCGACGACGGGCAGCTGCTGGCCGTGTCCACCCAGAGGGGCACTCTGCACGTCTTCCTCACCAAGCTGCCCATCCTGGGGGACAGCTGCGGCACGCGGCTGGCCTACCTCACCTCGCTACTGGAGGTCACCGTGGCCAACCCGGTGGAGGGGGTGAGGGCCGCGCGCACACGCACGCACGCACGCACGCACGCACGCACGCACGCACGCACGCACGCACGCACGCACGCACGCACGCACGCACGCACGCACGCACGCACGGACGGACGGACACACAGATAGACAGACGCACGCATAGCAAACAAAAGCACGCACAGACACGTACAGACGCAGGCACGCACACACACAGACCCACACAGATGCACGCACAGAAATACAAAGATGCACGCAGACACACACAGATGCACGCACAGACTCAAAGACACGCACAAACAGACAAACAGACACAGGAGGACAGACAGACAGACACAGACGCACACACACGGTCTCACCAACACATTAAGCACCAGCCCCACCACGGTGCCTGTAACAGTTAAAGGTCCCGTGGCGTGCCACCAGGTGTGAGTGTGATTAGCCGCCACAAGCCGTTTTGGAAGTCTGCCCCTTATGACATCACAGGTGGGCGTGTCCACCTAGAAGTGTGTCGTTCAGATGAGCAACGTTTGACACAGTCCACTGGGTAGGCCGGTAGAATGACCTATCCAGCACACATCTAGGTGGACACGCCCACCTGTGATATCATAAGGGGCAGATTTCCAAAATGGCCTGTAGCGGCTAATCACACTCACACCTGGTGGCATGTCACGGGACCTTTAAAGAGGGCGCTGTAGGTTAATCACTGTGTTATGTATGTGTGGCTGGCCCTCAGGAGGCCCCAATGGCCATAGAGGTGGAGGTGGAGCCTACCTTCATCGCGGTGGGGCCCTTCCATGTCGCGGTGGGCATGAACAACAGAGCCTGGTTCTACGCCTTGCTGGACCAGGAGGCGGGTATGTGTTCAGCTTCACCGTTAAGGGGGTGTGAATGCATGGTACATGACTTTATGCAGGCAAGGCATTCAGTGGGTCGCAATCTGCAACCCCCCCCCCCCCCCCCCCCCCCCCCCCAAAGACCGCCCCCTTTACCCCCCAGTGTGGGAGGTTTCATATAGGGCTGCTAGATTATGGAGATAGTCTAAATCACGATTATTTTGTTTAATATTGAAATCACGATTGTTCAAAGGATTCTTTTTGAGTTTGAAAACATTCTGCATTTGTTCAGCAGAAAAACACTTTGTAACTGAAAAAATGTTAAAAGCGAAAAATGTACAAATATGTATCCAGCTGTTCTGCAATATCTATGTAAAATTTAAAGAATATATATATATATATATATATATATATATATATATATATATATTCGTTCGGAGACCCAAAAGTCGAAATCACGAATAAAATTAAATTAATGGCGCAGCCCTAGTTTCCTAAGCGCATGTACGGCCACTCAAACCACGTGACGGTGCCCCCCCCTCCCCCCCCCCCCCCCCCCCCCCCCCCTCAGGGTTCAGCCGGCTGAAGGACGTGGAGTACCTGGGGACCGTGGCCAGCATGTGCCTCAGCGCCGACCACGCTGCCGCCCTGCTGGAGGGGAAGGTGCAGCTGCACATGGTGAGGCTGTGGGCGCAAAGAACCAGGACGTCGGCTTGAGCTTTAACAGCCAGCGTAGCCAATCAAATGGAGTCTTACTGCGTGTGCGTGTGCGTGTGTGTGTGTGTGTGTGTGTGTGTGTGTGTGTGTGTGTGTGTGTGTGTGTGTGTGTGTGTGTGTGTGTGTGTGTGTGTGTGTGTGTGTGTGTGTGTGTGTGTCCGCGGCTATGTGTGTCTTTTCAGATCGAAAGAGACGAGCATGACGAGAAGAAGCAGATGAAGCTGTTCCCCGAGGACGAGCGCACGCAGGGTCGCATCCTCTGCCACGCCCTGACCGCCGACCTGCTGTACTACGGCACTGATGTACGAGCTCTCCCCTCTCCCCTCTGCGTCCGTCTGTGGGGCTCACTGGCTCTGTGTGTCTCTATGTCTCCCTCTGTCTCTATGTCTCCCTCTGTGTCTCTCACTGTCTCCCTCTGTGTCTCTCACTGGCTCCCTCTGTGTCTCTCACTGGCTCCTCTGTGTCTCTCTCTGTCTCCCTCTGTGTCTCTCACTGTGTCTCCCTCTGTGTCTCTCTCTGTCTCCCTCTGTGTCTCTCACTGTGTCTCCCTCTGTGTCTCTCACCGTGTCTCCCTCTGTGTCTCTCACTGTCTCCCTCTGTGTCTCTCACTGTCTCCCTCTGTGTCTCTCACTGTCTCCCTCTGTGTCACTCTGTCTCCCTCTCTGTGTGTCTCTCTGTCTCCCTCTGTCTCTCTCTGTCTCCCTCTGTGTCTCTCACTGGCTCCCTCTGTGTCTCTCACTGTCTCCCTCTGTGTCTCTCACTGTCTCCCTCTGTGTCTCTCACCGTGTCTCCCTCTGTGTCTCTCTGTCTCCCTCTCTGTGTGTCTCTCTGTCTCCCTCTGTCTCTCTCTGTCTCCCCCTGTGTCTCACACTGTCTCCCTCTGTGTCTCTCACTGTCTCCCTCTGTGTCTCTCACCGTGTCTCCCTCTGTGTCTCTCACTGTGTCTCTCACTGTGTCTCTAACTGTCTCTCCCTGTGTCTCAAACTGTGTCTCTCACTGTGTCTCTCACTGTCTCTCCCTGTGTCTCCCTCTGTGTGTCTCTCACTGTGTCTCTAACTGTCTCTCCCTGTGTCTCTCCCTGTGTCTCCCTCTGTGTG
>NC_079414.1:23969298-24074298 GCF_026213295.1 Gadus chalcogrammus | reverse complement strand
TCAGGGGTCTGGGTTAAATGGATTGTGTATGTCTGAATCCTGCTTTGTGCACCCTTTTGAAGAGACGCCTAACTCTACCGGCAAGTGTCTTTGGATGGAAATGCTCCTAAACTAAATGGCTAATAGCTCTATAAAATATAGCCCTACACGGGATGAGATCACACCCCTTTAGGGGTGTGATCTCATCCCGTGTAGGGCTATATTTTATAGAGCTATTAGTGTACAAAGGATATTTTACGTCCTCATTACCTCAACTTAAACTCTGCCCCTTATGACGCCTGCATGAACTCACGTCTCCTCCACAGCAATACTCAGAGGCGGCTCAGCTCTACGAGAAAGGCCAGTACTACGACAAGGCAGCCTCCGTGTACATCCGCTGCAAGAACTGGTGAGCCCCACGTCCTCTCACTCTCTCTCACTCTCTCTCACTCCACTGGTGAGGCCAACGTCTCACTCTCTCTCACTCCTTCTCACTCCACTGGTGAGGCCAACGTCTCTCACTCTCTCTCTCACTCCACTGGTGAGGCCAACGTCTCACTCTCTCTCACTCCTTCTCACTCCACTGGTGAGGCCAACGTCTCTCACTCTCTCACTCCACTAGTGAGGCCAACGTCTCTCACTCTCTCACTCCACTGGTGAGGCCAACGTCTCTCACTCTCTCTCACTCCACTGGTGAGGCCAACGTCTCTCACTCTCTCTCACTCCACTGGTGAGGCCACTGCTCTCGCTCTCTGACTCAACATAAAGTCAAGACTATTTATACTGCGCCTTTCATACACAAGGTAAACTCAATGTGCTTCATGGAAAAAAACATGTCATACAATGAATAATGAAAGAATAATCCATCAACGATGTGACAACAGCATTAAAAATAATGCGTGGAAGACATTAGGATGGAAATAACAAGTCAAAAGTGAACAATGGTCTATCAGGAAGGTGAACATACAGGTTTCGACCCCTGGTTTAAAGGTAGTCCGGCTGGGCCACAGCTCTCAGATCAGCAGACTGTGTGTCCATGAACTCACGGGACTGTGTCTCCTCAGGGCCAAGGTGGGGGAGCTGCTGCCCCAGGTCAACTCCCCTAAGATCCACCTGCAGTATGCCAGGGCCAAGGAGGCCGACGGCAGGTGAGTGTCCTGCCTTTAACCCTACCTTCAGGGGCCTCTCCCGACTTTAACGGGATAGAGCAACATTTTTAAGACAAAGTAGTTCTCTGACTCATGTACTACAGTTAGAGGGTAACTTCTTTATTATTATACCTAACATTTAGTGTGTGTGTGTGTGTGTGTCGCTGTGTGCTTATGTGTGTGTGTCTCTGTGTGCTTTTGTGCGTGTGTGTGTGTGTCTCTGTGTTCTTGTGCGTGTGTGTGTGTGTGTGTCACTGTATTCTTGTGCTTGTGTGTGTGTGTGTCTCTGTTCTTGTGTGTGTGTGAGTGTGTGTGTGTGTGTGTGTGTGTGTGTGTGTGTGTCAGGTATAAGGAGGCCGCCCTGGCCTACGAGAGCGCTAAGGACTGGGACAACATGATCAGAGTGCTGCTGGACCACCTCAACAGCCCGGAGGAGGCGGTCCGCGTCGTCAGGGAAACGCAGAGCATCGACGGAGCCAAGATGGTCGCCAGGTCAGACCGCGATCTGTGATCCATGAATGTGTACACAGACAATGCTGACTTGCTGCTCGTATACGCCACGACAAATACAAGCTATACAAATAAAGCTTAGCTGACTACGAGAACAAACTGCAAACAAGAATGCAGAACGCAATTTGAGAGGATTATTTATTCATACAGTCCTTTTTTTTTTGTTTGTATCCGTTATATCCGTGTGGACTTGAATCGAATGTTGCCCAAGACAAAGTTTCTCTGTGGGAGACAGCAAGTCTGCCAAACAGGCGATGTACTGTATCCCTTCTGTTTCTGCTCTGGCTAACACACCTGATGGCTGAGTTCCAATACATTGTGTGTGTGTGTGCGTGTGCGTGTGCGTGTGCGTGTGTGCGTGTGTGTGTGTGCGTCCCAGGTTCTTCCTGAGGCTCAGTGATTACGGCTCAGCCATCCAGTTCCTGGTGTTGTCTCAGTGCAACGACGAAGCCTTCCAGCTGGCACAGCAGCACGGCCAGATGGACGTCTACGCCGACATCATCGGTGCGTGCGTGCGCGCGTGTGTGCGCACGTGTGTGTGTGTGTACACGCGCGTGTGTGCACGTCTGTGCCTGGAAAATAGTGATGAAAGCGTTTGTGATGTTGCATAAAAACAATTGTCTGTTTGTGTGTGTGTGTGTGTGTTTGCGCTCGTCGGGTGGGTCTATGCTCACGTGTGTGTGTGTGTGTGTGTGCGTGTGCGTGTGTATGTGTGTGTCTTGTCGGCGTGCAGGCCCTGACGCCACCCAGGAGGACTACCACAGCATCGCTCTGTACTTCGAGGGCCTGAAGAAGCACCTGGAGGCGGGCCGGTTCTTCCTCAAGTGCGGCCAGCACAGCAGAGTAGGACCCCACTCCCCCCCACCCCCCCCCCCACACTCACTCACCTGCCTCACGCTCCGTCCACCCGTCCGTCCGTCCTCACACCCCTCTGTCCCCCCCCCCCCCCCCCCCCCCCCCCTCTGTCCCAGGCCCTGAAGCACTTCCTGCAGTGCCCCAACGCTGATGACAGCCTGGCCATCGAGATGGCCATCGAGACGGTACGTCTGTCTGAAGGTTCTGTCCGTCTGTCCGGCTAATGATGAGTAAGGATTTACTGTGAGTGTGTGTGTGTGTGTGTGTGTGTGTCGCTGTGTGCTTGTGTGTGTGTCTCTGTGTGCGTGTGTGTGTGTGTGTGTTCCAGGTGGGCCAGGCCCAGGACCTGTCTCTGACCAATCAGCTGATTGATTACCTCATGGGGGAGAGTGACGGCATGCCCAAGGTACACGCCAAAGATCGTACTACTACTGTAACAACTAACCCTCACTCTGTAATAACTAACCCTAACTCTGTTATAACTAACCCTAACTCTGTTATAACTAACCCTAACTCTGTACAAACTAACCCTAACGCTGTATAAAGCGGTACTCTGTAATAACTAACCCCTAACTCTGTGATAACTAACTGTGTGTATAACTAATCGAAAAGCGCACATCTATGTACGTCGATGCCAAAGAGACAGGAAGCGGCTGACCTATGACCTCATTTCCTGTCCCCAGGACGCCAAGTACCTGTTCCGCATGTACATGGCGCTGCAGAGGTACCAGGAGGCCGCACGGGCCGCCATCATCATCGCCCGGGAGGAGCAGTGTGCAGGTACACACGCACACGCACACACGCACACGCACACGCACACACAGTGTTTCGGCTGTAACGATGGCCTCACTGACCGCGCGCTCTCCGGTCCTCAGGGAACTACCGTAACGCCCACGACGTGCTGTTCAGCATGTACACAGAGCTGCAGACACAGAGGATCAAGATCCCCGCAGAGATGGGGACCAACCTCATGGTCCTCCACTCCTACATACTGGTCAAGGTCTGACGGGCTGCTCTCCCTGAACCTGTCTCTCCCTCCGTCTGTCTCTCTCTAAACCTGTCTCTCCCTCCGTCTCTGTCTCTCTCTGAACCCGGCTCTCCCTCCGTCTCTGTCTCTCTCTGAACCCGGCTCTCCCTCCGTCTCTGTCTCTCTCTAAACCTGTCTCTCCCTCCCTTCTCCTTGAAAATATTTTGTTGGGTTTTCAAATTGTTAAGTAACTTAGAGATTTTTCAAAACATCTCCCGCTGATTGGATGTACAACCTGAGGGCCCCGGGTCAGAAGGACCGTTGTGTGTGTGACAGGTGACAGGGGACAGGTGTTAAGTGGGCTGTACCCCGTGTGTGTTCTGCAGATCCACGTGAAGAGGGGGGACCACCTGAAGGGGGCGCGCATGCTCATCCGCGTCAGCAACAACATCAGCAAGTTCCCCGCACGTGAGTTCACATCAGCGGCGCACGGTCTGCACTGTGGTCTCGGGGCCAGCAGTCCTATTGGGGGGGGCAGCAGAACTCTTGGGGGGAGAGGGGCCGGGGCCTGAAGCTGGGCCTGAAGCTGGGGCCTGAAGCTGGGGCCTGAAGCCGGGCCTGAAGCCGGGCCTGAAGCCGGGCCTGAAGCCGGGCCTGAAGCCGGGCCTGAAGCCGGGCCTGAAGCCGGGCCTAAGGCGGGGCCTGAAGCTGAAGCAAAAGCGTCCTCATCTTGTGCTAGTGATCTTCTGAAAGGTTCCTCCACCGAGTGAATGGATTTCTTCTTGCGAGAAATCCATTCCCTAGGTGGAGGAACCTTTCAAAAAATGTGTTTTTCTACACAGTGTTGGTTTGAAACCTTGACCCACTTTCCCAGTTTCCCGCTGCTTGGCCGAGTTCTTGTCTGCTTTTGATAGTCTGTCTAATAATAGCCTCCAGCACAAACAAATATGAAGCGTAAGAAAAATAAAACGCCTGTTAAATTGACCCAGATTTAAACTTACAGCAGAATGCAGCCTGAACCCCGCGCTGAGTCCTTGAAGAACGTCATATCGTAGTGGATGCACTGGGATCGTTGGGTATCTCTTCGTCACACACGTGGGCGTGCGTCCGCCGTAAGGGCAGCGCTGTGCTGACACAAGTCCTGTGATCCCCCCCCCAGACATCGTCCCCATCCTGACGTCGGCGGTCATCGAGTGCCACCGCGCCGGCCTGAAGAACTCCGCGTTCAGCTTCGCCGCCATGCTGATGAGGCCCGAGTACCGCAACAAGATCGACGCCAAGTACCGCAAGAAGCTGGAGGCCATGGTCAGGTGAGGGGCCCTCTGCGATCAGCCCGGCGGACCACCGCGCCCCATCGACTCACCCTAACCCCGTCACTGATATCAAGTGTTTAGCCTGTGTGTGCGTGTCTGCACCCATCGCACTCCGGATCATCCCTGGAAGGAGGGATCCCCCACTGTTTCGTCCTTGGGCCTAACATTTTTTTTTGTTCGGTTCCGGTTTTTCCGACCGATCCCTGTCAATTTATGTGCGACCCAAATTATTTTATGAAAAAACTATTCTTACAGCACCTCTTCATTCTGTACAAGGATGAGCGCATTCTCTCGTTTTTTAAAAAGAAAAAAACCTACCTATCATTCGCTGCCGCTGGAAAAATTATAAAAAAAAATAAATAAAAATTCCCTACCTACCCATGACCTCAACTGACAACCAACAGGAATTTTTTTTTAGGCCCTGCTGATTAAGGGAGTTTTACCTTGCCCTCTGGGGGGGGTGTTAGGGTTAGGGTCAGGGGGTTGTCGTGAATACATGGCCTGTGAAGCCCTTTGAGACCGCACCCCGTGATTAAGAGCTTAAAGGGGAGGAACTGACTGGACGAGCGCCGTTGTGCCCCTGCAGGCGTCCGGACACGTCGGAGGTGGAGGAGGAGGCGACGCCCTGCCCCTTCTGCGGAGCCCAGCTGCCCCAGAACGAGCTGATGTGCGGCTCCTGCAAGAACAACCTGCCCTACTGCATCGCCACGGTGACCGCCGCGCCTCACCGCCTTTACGGAGCCTCACCTAGCGAGAGGAGGGGGGGGGGTTTGATCCAATAATAATAATAATAGATCCGTTTTTTATAGCGCTTTTCTAAGTACTCAAAGACGCTTTACAAATAAGAAAGGAATACAGACAGACAGTACAGACAATCAAACAAAAGGGGAAAAAATAAACAACAACACAACAATAGGCAGCACATTCAGAGAGCGGGAGAGAGTGGAAGATGGAGGAGGATGATTTGTCCAACGTCGTAGGTGGTCCTGAAGAGATGGGTTTTAAGTCGACTTTTGAATGACCAGAGTGTATCAGAGTTTCGGATGGCCGGAGGGAGGGAGCTCCAGAGGGTA
Organism: Gadus chalcogrammus; assembly: GCF_026213295.1. Classification (NCBI taxonomy): domain Eukaryota; kingdom Metazoa; phylum Chordata; class Actinopteri; order Gadiformes; family Gadidae; genus Gadus; species Gadus chalcogrammus. The sequence goes on along the minus strand of NC_079414.1, from coordinate 24,068,453 downwards.
TCTACACGCTCGGTTTAACGTCTCCTCTGAGAGGCCTGCCACTGCGAGGGACAGTCCTCTGCTCTGGGGGCAAATTACCGGTTACGTTGGACAGAGGTGAACTCTGACCCCTCTGCCAGCACCACCTGGTCCCCTACCAGGCGTTAGCCAGCCGGCTTAGCGTAGGAGACACCAGCAGAGCTCGGTTACGTTACTCAGTGTCAGTCGAGCCATGGATTAAAGGGGAGATATCATACCACCAGGTGTGAGTGTGATTAGCCGCTACAAGCCGTTTCAAAAATCTGCCCCTTCTGACATCACAAGTGGGCGTGTCCACCTAGATCTGTGCTGGATAGATGAGCAACGTTTTGCTACGGTCCACTGGGTAGGCTGGTAGACTGATCTATCCAGCACACATCTAGGTGGACGACACGCCCACTTGTGATGTCATAAGGGGCAGATTTTCGAAAAGGCTTGTAACAGCTAATCACACTCACACCTGGTGGCATGATATGTCCCCTTTAAGGTTTCACTCAACACCATTATCCTATGGTGAAACAATGAGACACCGTCTGAAACACTTCACTAAATGTTTGTGTTTCCATGTCGACTGTTGCCAGGGTCGTCACATGCTCAAAGAGGACTGGGCTGTGTGTCCGCACTGTGAATTCCCCGCGCTCTACTCCGAATTCGTTCTGTGAGTCACACACACACACACCTCATGCAGAGTCTCCATCATCGCCCCCCCTCTTGTGATGCGTTAACGAAGGGGATCCGACCGCTGTGTGCGTCTGTAGGTTGTTGGAGACGGAGAGTGCGTGCCCCATGTGCTCCGAGACGCTGACGGCCAGCCAGGTGAAGAAGATCCCAGATTGCTCCAGTTACTTACAGCCTCAGGAAGAGGAGCCATGAAAACAAAAACACCAACACAGCTGCGTACTCCAGCTGTTACAAGTCACTGATCGGTTTTGTATGGGTGTGTATGTATATTGAAAACGTAGTTTTCCAGCCTCAGTAATAAGGATGGTGAATATTATATTCCGGAAAAGCAATAACTTATGTACATAATAATTTGTATCATTTAATTAAAAAGGATTCTCTTGTTTTGACTATTGAAGTTCTCCTTTCACCACTTATCTGATCTCATACAGGACTCATGCAGGACTTAAAATTAATCAAATCACTTTGTTGTGAATGTAATGACCTCACAAATTAACCCGTTTTTTTCTTATTTATGGATGAACTCTGCTGTTTCAGTATAAAGTCCATCCACATAACTATAGTAGGGAGGTAGCAGAATAGTAGGAATTCAGAAAATGAACCAGAAATCAATTCAGCTTTTTACAAAGATTTATGTACAGAACTGTTTGGATGTCCAGTTGACTGCTTCTCAAAAGTGCAAGAAAAGAGATTCATGTACAGAGCTACGTTGGAGTATTGAAGCACACACAAGTAACAGCATTGGGCTTTTACGTCAACTATTTACAGGTTACAAACACTAGTTGTAACACAGCTGTGGACCATGGAGTCGTTCTGCTTGACATGATGTATTCAAACGGAGCAAACCAGTGGAGAGATCCGCACGTTGCGGTGGTCACCTCCTGATAAGAGCGGCTCCGTTCTCCACGGAGACACCAGTTATTCAGAAACAGAGCATCACTTCAGCCCGCGTCACAACCAATGAGGGCTCGCGTACCGGAGGCGGGATCAGACAGGAGCCAATAGGGAAGGGAGGGTACACAGGAAGACTGTTCTTCATGATCTGGGGCAGAGTCTCACTTCTTGGCCTTGGCCTTGACCTTTCCCCTGGGTTTGGGTTTCTCAGAATCCTCATCTTTAACCTTCTTGGTCACCTTGGTGGTTCTCGCTTTAGCCTTAGCCTTCCTCAGCTGCAGAGAAGACGGAGAGAGAGAGAGAGAGAGAGGGGGGCGGGCGAGGGTTAGTCACAGGAAAGCTGGTGGAAATATTTGCTCTTTCGACGTGTTCCTCACGTACTGTACAAGACATATACGAGCCTGATATTGGTTTCATAAGCGGTTCACAAACAGCTTTGTTTAAAAATGAGCCCGTGGACTCTGTCGTGTATTCCAAGACAACACAAACAAACAAGACACTCAATAAGCACGGCTGATCCTCGCTCCACTACTACCGCCACACAGCGCACTCCACCACACACTAGGGATGCACCGAATATTCGGCCACCGAACATTTCCGGTCGAAAATGACCCAAAACATAATGTTCGGTTTCGGCCGAAGGAGTAAAAAGGCCGAACATAATACGCTGAACATTTTTATTTATTTATAAAAAAAAAAATATATATATATTTTTTTTTTAAAAAAGGTACATTGTTCTTAAATTCTTCCTATAATGTCTGCTGGAATGTTAGAAAATGTTAAATAAATATTTTGTATCAAATTTGAAATTGATTTTTTTTATAGAAAAGCAAGACAAAAAAGTTTATAAAGGACATTTAATTGTTTGATTTATGCAATGGTGAAAAATTAAAGCAAATTGAATGAAAAACATTAAAAGACACATTCGGTATTCGGTTTCGGCCTTCGGCCAACTGTTTCAGTATATTCGGTTTCGGTTTCATTTCGGTGCATCCCTACCACACACTCCTGCCTACCTTGATCATGCCGTCCATCAGGTTCTCTTCCTCCTCCTGCGACTCCTCCTCTGCCGGTGCCTGCGAGTCCATCTCCTCTCCCCCGAGCTCGCCCCCCTCCCCGCCGGCCCCCCCGGCCCCCCGCCGCCCCTTCTTGACCGCCTGGAGGGAGTAGGGGGTCAGGTGCACCTCGCGGTTGTACGCCCGCGTGAACGCAGCCTTCACCTGGGAGGGAGACGGGGGACAGCGTCGTCACGCACAGCGCGAGCCCGTTAAGAGCTTTAGGCACGGCGCCCGCGGGGACGACACGGCGATACACATCGGGAGCCCGATATACATCTGAGCCCGTTAGACACGCACGCAGGACAGGTACCGCTAGCTATGTGTGCCACGTCTGCATGCATGGTCATAGCATTACGTTTATCGTTAGCATCCTGCATAGCGGCTATGCAGGATGCTAACGATAAACGTAATGATAAGCGCGCTAAAGATAAACGTAATGCTATGACCATGCATGGCGCGCACACACACACACACACACACACACACACACACACACACACACACACACACACACACACACACACACACACACACACACACACACACACACACACACACACACACACACACACACACACACACACGGCGTCCGTACCTTGGGGTCCAGCTTGGAGTAGGGGTCCGCCTGGCCCCCCCACACGCTGACCTCCATCATGTTGTCCACGTCCTCCTTGATGAGCTGGTAGGCGTCCAGCAGCTGCACCGCCTCGCCGGCCCCCTCTGCGCCCTGCCGCTGCAGGGGGCTCAGCAGCGCCCCCCGCAGGTAGGGCAGGTAGTCCAGGTTCACCGCCTGCTTGCTGCTCAGCGTCCTGGGAGACGGGCACAGGTGGGGGGGGGGGGGTTGGTACCGTGTGTCGGAGCACCGTTTGAGAGCCTAGGGGTACTAGAAGGACCCTAGGGGTACTTTGAAGGATCCTAGGGGTACTAGAAGGACCCTAGGGGTACTTTGCAGGGTCCTAGGGGTACTTTGAAGGGTCCTAGGGGTACTTTGAAGGGTCCCAGGGGTACTTTGAAGGGTCCTAGGGGTACTCTGAAGGTTCCCAGGGGTACTTCGAACATTATAAAGATGTTGTCCCTGCTGCGCTCACCTTAAGCTCATGTGCGAGGCCAGCTCCTGGATGATGCGGGCGTGTTTGTTGGTGGAGGAGAACTTGCCCAGCCAGCTGGGGAAGGTGGGGAAGGAGTTCATGTAGCCGCGCATCAGCTCGCCTGGCAGCACGCTGGCGTACACCGCCTGGACACACACACAACACACACACACACACACACACTCAGAGGCGGGCTCCAGGCTACACACAGTGCCTCCATGTGTAGCGGGTGCAAGGCCACACATGGTGCAGCGTCTACGGGCTGGGCAAAGCTAATCTGTACCGCAAGGCGAAAGGTCAATGTGAAAGAAAAGAACGTTGAAAACAACGGCTGGAATTCATTGGTGTGGTTATTTCAAAACAAGTCGCGTAAGAAAACGCGTGAGTGAGTGAGTGAGTGAGTGAGTGAGTGAGTGAGTGAGTGAGTGAGTGAGTGAGTGAGTGAGTGAGTGAGTGAGTGAGTGAGTGAGTGAGTGAGTGAGTGAGTGAGTGAGTGAGTGAGTGAGTGAGTGAGTGAGTGAGTGAGTGAGTGAGTGAGTGAGTGAGTGAGTGAGTGAGTGAGTGAGTGAGTGAGTGAGTGAGTGAGTGAGTGAGTGAGTGAGTGAGTGAGTGAGTGAGTGAGTGAGTGAGTGAGTGAGTGAGTGAGTGAGTGAGTGAGTGAGTGAGTGAGTGAGTGAGTGAGTGAGTGAGTGAGTGAGTGAGTGAGTCATCACCTGCGTGGGCAGCAGGGACCAGGTCTGTCGGGAGCGGATCTGTCTGTCCACCAGGTCTCCGTCACAGATGGAGTCGGCGGTCTTGCTGAGCAGCACCAGGTGGGCCTTCATGTTACCTCTGAGGGGCAGAGCCGAGGGGATAACGTTACCACCACCACCACCACCACCACCAATACTAGCTAGTTAGAGGGTTGCCTTGTGGGTGCACGTGTCTCCATATGCATGTCCGTATGTGTGCGTGCGTGCGTGCGTGCGTGTGTGCGTGCGGTGTGCGTCTCCTTGTGTGTGTCTGTGTGTCTCCGAGTGCGATGCCCGTCTCCGTACGCGTGCTTCCTTATGTGTGCGTACGTGTCTCCTTATGCGTGCGTCTACGTCTCAGGGTGCGTGAGCGTGCGAGACTCCGTGTGCGCGTGCGCCGTCCTCACCCGGCGGCGACGGGCCTCACGTTGATGTAGTTCTCCTGGACGAAGAGCGGCGCCAGGGAGTAGTCGTGGAAGAAGAGGTCTGACTTGTCGATGAAGCTCATGCGGGCCGCCTCGTCGCCCGCCAAGAAGACCTTGCGGCAGACGTCGAAGGGGCCCATCTTCATGTCCTTGCGGGCGCCGGCCGCGTCCGTCTTGCACTTGTCGAAGCTCATCACCTTGTCCGTGGCCGACCACATGCACAGGTTGTGGAGCACCTGGGAGGGGGGGGGGGGGGGGGGGCAAGGGGGTGCAGAGGAGACCAAGGTTAAGGAATAGATACTAGTCATAATCATGTGATTTACCCCAAAACAGCGACTGGCGTTATCCAAAAGTCACCATCTTTCTCCACTCAGCTGCCGGTTTCACCAGGAGAGCTGGACTGACCTCTGGTGGGGTGCTCTGTGCGCTACACCACCACGTATTAGTAAGATAGAAAGAGGAGCGGCTGTATTTTTAGCTGGCATCCGGATTTTTCTAAATATCGGCGTAACGGCAAACCTTGATACCGCCCCAAGCCTAATATACACTCCTTTTGATGTCCGGTTCATTGTGATCTGTTCCAGAGGAAGGCGTTCTGTCTGGACCCCTTCTTCCATCTCAGGAGATGAAAAAAAAAAAAAAAAAAAAAAAAAAGGACAATTTGGTCTGGTATTTCATAGCCAGTGTTCCCCACCTGTCGGACATCATGATTGGACGCCAGGATGATCTCGTTGAGGGCCGGGGGTGGGATCTTGAGGCCCTCCTTGAAGGCGATGGACATCATGGCTCCCTGGCAGAGAGAGATCCAACAAATAGGAGAGAAAGTGGAGGGAATTGGAATCGGAAGGGAGCACCTCATTGTGGCAGAGCCGACGATCAAAAACGTGTCCCAAGACCATATGACGTAAAACCTAACCACTGCGCTACAGCCCAGGGGTCGGCAGCCAGCCGGGGGCCCCCCGCCGTAGTGGGGCCCCTGGCACTGGGGGCCCGGCGCTCACCTTGATCTGCTCCACACGGGGCCGCTGGAAGCGCAGGTCGAAGCAGTAGTTGGCCAGCGAGCGGATCTTCTGGTGGTTGCGGTCGTTGCACATGCAGATGATGGGGATCTTAGACGTCTTGATCAGGCCTATCATCTCCTGAGGTCAGAGAGGGGAACGGGGGGGGGGGTCAGAGACTCTTCTCACACGAGGACCCCGCTCTGCTCCCACACAGCTGAACCTGTTCTACGTGGTCACCTGACCAGAGTCACCTGATCAGAGTTCACCTAGCCACTATGAGGCTAGGTGAACTCTGGTCAGGTGACTCTGGTCAGGTGACCCCACCACTTCTACTTATTGTATGTTGTACGTCTTATTTTATGTTGTACGTCTTATTTTATGTTGTACGTCTGATTGTATGTAGTGTGTCTATTTAGTGATAGTACTGAGTTGTGTAGCTTCTTATCCTAGCTATCTTTGTTGTTAACGGGGAATGGGTTAACCTAGTGATTGTTGGTGCTCGGCACTTGGTTCCGTGAACATCCTTACTGTAACGACGGCGATATTTTTTCCCTTTCTGATGACAAATGTACTTATTGCAAGTGGCTTTCAATAAAAGCGTCCGCTAAATGCACTTGATGTAAATGTTCGGTCTGCTCACCTGTATCCCCCCGCGGTCCTCGTTGCCCGCCATGCCGTCGATCTCGTCCATGATGAGGACGTGCTTGCTGCTCACCGTCTGAGACGTGCCTGCAGGGAGAGACACACTTCAGAACGTGAGCTCAACTCGGTTCAAGTGTTGTGCAGCACTACAGAATTAAAAAGGTGACATGTTATACCACTTTCAAAATGGCTAATCACACTCACACCTAGTGGTATAATAGGTCACCTTTAATAACAACCCATGGAAGAAGGTTAGAGACACTTTGCAGGTCGGACAGGATTTCCTGGTCCATCAAGCTTTTTTTATTCTGTAGACATTAAGTAACATGCATGCATTTGAACAAAAGGAAAAACGTGCAGTGAAAAGCTCCACGGAAAGACTTGAAGATACAGGGTTTCCCGCAGAATGTGTTGGTTAAGTTGGTGGGGTTGGCTGACAGAACGGGGGGGGGGGGGGGGGGACGACCATTGATGCCTGTTATCATGAAGGCTGTCAGATTGTTGCCCTGCAGCCTGATCTATGCACAGAGAGTGCATGAAGTTTAGAATATGTAATACTTTTCCTAGGCTGTAAAGTGCTGTGGGAAACCCTGGGATATCCCTTTCATATTTCTTTGCCTGTCATGCTTGGGGTAGCTTTAGGGCAACAACACGTTGGACAGCAACCCATCTCACCCCGCCCGGAATCCTAGCACAAGCCCCAGGGCATCGGGTCAAATGAGTGATGACTGAGTGAACTTTTACCGGCGTAGAAGTTCTTGATGCTCGTGTTGTTGAGGGACTCTGCGATCACCTCCTTCAGGGTGTTCTTACTGCGCGTGCAGCTGGCGTTCATCTCCACATAGGTGTAGCCCAGCTCCTGAACACACAAACAAGGGGCTCTTACTGCCAATCATCTCCATCGAGAGAGTGAGTGAGTGAGTGAGTGAGTGAGTGAGTGAGTGAGTGAGTGAGTGAGTGAGTGAGTGAGTGAGTGAGTGAGTGAGTGAGTGAGTGAGTGAGTGAGTGAGTGAGTGAGTGAGTGAGTGAGTGAGTGAGTACGTGAGTTTGAGTACGTGAGTTTGAGTACATGAGTGAGTATGTGAGTGAGTGAGTACGTGAGTGAGTACGTGAGTGAGTGCGTGAGTGATTACGTGAGTGAGTACGTGAGTGAGTACGTGAGTGAGTACGTGAGTGAGTACGTGAGTGAGTACCTGAGTGAGTACGTGAGTGAGTACGTGAGTGAGTACGTGAGTACATGAGTGATTACGTGAGTGAGTGAGTGAGACTGACCTCACAGACCAGCGCGGCGGTGGTGGTCTTCCCCACCCCGGGGGGGCCGGAGAGCAGGGCTGCCTTGAACGAAGAGCCATCGTCTTTAGCGCTGCCAAACTTGCTAAACTTTGCAGCTGGGGTCGAGACAAAACAACCAATCAGGACACGGTGAGACAAACTGAACGAGGTTCTTCATGGTGAATGGGCCGCTGACAGAACTCCTGGTCCATTAGGGTTGTGTCACCTCAAACAGTCCCTCCAGAAAAATGTGGCGCTTGTTTGTGATTGTTGCGGCCAAAAATCCTTGATTATGCAGCGCGTTTTCTTAAAAAATGCGATGAAATATGCAGCATAATTATGCAATTTTATGCGATGAAATTGCGGGAAGTGACGTAATTACGTCACTTCATAACGTTCCCATGGCAACAGGGGGAAATGGCTGCTCTTGTGTTTAGTAAACGCAACATTTTTCCACTTTATGCTAAGATATATGTGACATTTTTTGCAACGAAAATGCGGGGATTATGAAATCATGCAAGCCCCAAATATTTTGCGCGGAAATCTGCAATTTATGCGGTGAAAGTGCGGCATATCTAAAAAAAGCGGCCCCCGCATGAAAATGCGGACTTCGGCTGATTAAGCATGAATTATGCGATCGCATAAATCGCGTGTTTCTGGAGGGACTGCTTAAAGATGCACCGACATACCTGGCGGTTTGGCCCCGCCTCCAGCGTGGTGCCGGTGCCAGCTCTGGAGCCACCGCACCAGCTTATTGGCACAGCTCTGCTCCCCCTGTTGGCCAATCACGGCCTTCAACGAGAGGGGGCGGTACTTGTCCACCCAGAGGAGGCTGGCCTCCTCTTTCACCACGGCCGCCCGGGAAGACGAAGAGGAAGAGGAAGAGGAAGAGGCCGGGGGACTGAGGCCGAGGCCGCGGCGGACCCCCGAGGCCGCCCCCCGCCCGGGCGGCGTGGCGCTGGTCCCGGCCCTGCCCTCCCCCCCCCGGGCGCGGGACTGGCCGGTCTTGGAGGGGCTGGGGGTCTGGGGGGACCTGGAGTTGCCCTTGGAGGGGGAGACCTTCTGGGCCCTGGGGGGGGTCTTGGAGGGCTGGCTGGCCGCGGTCCGGCTCTTGGACACTTTGTTCTGCGACGACAGATAAACAAAATTACTATTTAAAAAAATATACAATTCAAAAAAGAAACCCAGTTGTGATTGAAACACTTAAATCCAACCACAGATAAAGAAGCAATTTTAATTTAAAGTTATTTAAACATTTATGAAGACGGCTCAAAGTGGGGCATCCTTATGGTAGAACATGCAGGTTAAAAACAGTGAGACCACAACAACAACAACAACAACTCAGACGGGCAGAGGACATCATGCTGACCTCGGCCTCCGCGGCGATCTCATACTTGGACTTCTTCCCGGGCTTGGTCCTTATCAGCTCCAGCAGGCCGTCCTCGTCCAGGATGGTGGTACCCAAGTTCTCCGCCTGGCCAGCCAATCACAAAGCACAAGGAAACCCAGCCAATAGGACGAGAGGGATTAGCGTCAATGAGGACGGAAAGTAAAGCCAATCAACAGGACGCATCAGAGATGGGGAACGATAGGGTAGGGCGATGGATGAAAGCCATTAGGATTTTGTCTCAAACAACCACCAAACTAATATAAATCGAGTTGAAACAATATAAATGTACTTTATTTTAAAGTACATTTATTTAATTCATTCAAAGAAAAGCTGGATTTATATTTATACATTATTTTTAGATTTGAACATTTTCCTCTTGAACATTTTGTGTACTTTTAAAAAAGGGGGAAATTCAAAGTTCTCAGATACAAAGAATTTTTTTAGACAGAAAATGCTTCATGTTTTCAAACTCCAAAAACAAAAAAATAAATAATCGGGATTTCCCTATTGACCTAAATAATCGTCCATAACCAAGCAGCCCTGCGATGAGTATCACTCCGAGTGCCAGGTGGGTTCCCCCCAGACCACGGCTACATTAAGAGGTCCAGCGGTCACCTTCTCCGTCTTGGAGACCCCGCTGTCGCGTCCCGCCACCAGGTAGCTAGTCTTCTTGCTGACGTTGCCCGTGACCTTGCCCCCGTAGCGCTCGATCAGGGACTTGGTGTCGTCTCGCTCCATGGACTCCAGGACCCCCGTCAGCACGAACACACAGCCCTCCAGACAGTTGGCCGCACCCTGGAAACACACACAAGGTCAGCGGCAACACACAAGGTCAGCGCTAGCACACAAGGTCAACGCCAACACACAAGGTCCGCAGCAACACACGAAGGTCAGCGGCAACACACGAAGGTCAGCGCCAACACACGAAGGTCAGCGCCAACACACAAGGTCAGCGCCAACACACAATCCTGCATTAACACACAAGGTCAGCGTTAACTAGGGTTGCCACGGTGTGGACATTTTCACACCGAGTAATACGCTCGTGTCAACACCGGTATAAACGGTATTAACTTTGAAACTAGGTCAACCGCCATCTTCTCCGTCAACTCTCCTCTCACACTCGCTGGCAGCGCGCCAATTCTCGGCGTCTTATAACGTTCTATTTATAATAGTATAATATAATTGTATCTATCAAAAGCTCTGTGCGCCTCCGGATGGCCGTAGCGCGGGGAGCTCACGTAGGGATTGGGCTTCGCGGGGTTTGTTTACCGGCGTTGCTATGGTTACCGGTCTTGTAAGAAAGCGCCAATTCACTTCCAATTCACTTCCACACAGAGCAGAACTGTGGCCTATTCTACACATTTAAATTTTCTTAATTATATTATTCATTTTTACTGAATTTGTTTTTTATTACTGAAAAAAAATCAAAAAGAATAAACTCGGTGTTGCCGATGTGCAACACAGAGTAATCGGTGTTGGCCTCAACACCGGTAACACCGGTAACACCGTATACCGCGGCAACCCTAGCGCTAACACACAATCCTGCATTGTCACGTTCTCTAACCCTGGTGCCTCCCTCACCTCGCAGGAGCGGAAATATCAATCATTATTTGATCCAAACAATTCAGAAAGACAATCCCAATAATGTTCTACCAAGAGTGAAAAGGCATATAAATGGCGTCATTAAGTGATAAAATGTACATTAGCACATAGGGTCTGTCTTGTGTATGAAGCGTGCTGTGTAAATAAAGTTGCCTTGACTACCTTGGGGACTTCCTTGGAGCCCAGTGCCCGCGGTCCGTCTCGGTTCAGGTACTCCCTGAAGCCGGAGGAGTTGCCCTTCTTCTTCTCTGCATCCTCCGTGCTCTGGGACAGCGGCACAATGGGGGGAGAAGCCGTCAACGCACCATCGACACACCATCGTCACAATAGAGAAAAACCCACAGACAAACCATCGACACAACAGAGCAAAACCACAGATACACCATCGACAGACCACCGACACACCAGAGCAAACCACCATCGACAGATCAACACAATAGAGAAAAACCAGACACAAGATCGACAGACCATCGACACAACAGAGCAAACCCTCAGACACACCATCGACAGATAATCAACAGACCATCAACACAATCGAGAAAAAACACAGACAAACCATCGACACAGAGCAAAACCACAGACACACCATCGACAGAACAGAGCAAACCCACCAAAACACCATCAACAGACCATCGACACACGCTTCAGGTGGTTTGTAACAAGCGAAGTGTAACAATTTTTTTGAATAATAATCCAGTTGCAGCGTTTGCCCCCACCTCTGCGTCCTTTGGGGAGGTCTTCAGAGCGCCGGGCGGGGGGCCGGGGGCATCACTTAACACTCTGCGCGTGGACTTCCTGTCGGCGCTGGAGGGCGCCAGCGGCTCCCTCTTGGGAGACGTTTTAATCTTCTCCGGAGAGATCATAATAACGCTCCTCTCCCGTGTGACGGTCGCTTCCCCTTTCTTCTCCTCCTCCTCCTCCTTCTTCTTCTTCATCATGGCCAGTTTGGAGCTGGCTCTGATTGGAGCAGAGGGCTTCTGAGGGGTGGGGCTGATGGCGTCCTCAGGGGCGAAGTCCTCCTCGCTGGTCTTTGAAACGGAGGCCTTGCTGGTCTTACTGGGAGAGGGACTGGAACCCCGTTTCTCAGCCAGGGAGGGAGATTCCTTGCGGGCCTGGATGTTCCCAAATCATGGAGAGACACACACACACACACTTAATATCAACAGAATGAAACCATCCCTCCATCTCTGTGTCTTATCAATCAGAAGTCAGGCAGGTAATGGCAGCGATTTCATTTATTCAGAATGGCAAAATAGGACCCTAAACTGTAATCGGTTTATAACGCAGCGAACACACACACACACACACACACACACACACACACACACACACACACACACACACACACACACACACACACACACACACACACACACACACACACACACACACACACACACACACACACACACACACACAGCCCCCGCTGCGAGTGGCAGACGCCTCACCTTCTTGGCGTGGGGTTGCTCGTCCAACATGGCGAGGGTTCTGGCGAAGTCTTCGTCTTCGTGCACCTGCCTCTCCAGCTGGCCAGGGCGAAGGTCGCGTGGGTGGGTGGGGGGGGGGGCAGGAAGAGGGTTAGAACCACACGGTACCTCCATGAACACAGCACGGATATAGACGGGCGCGCCTTGGTTCAAAAAGGGCGGCGGGGGGGGGGGTCCTACCTCCATGTCCTCCTCCTTCTGGAGCTGCTGGGCGATGAGCTCATCGCTCTGCTGGTCCGGACTCGGCTGGGGAGGATCAGAACGGGGGGGGGGTTATGAAAAACAGAGATGAGAAGAGAAGTGTTTTCTATACAAGATAGAGCCCTGTAGTATGAGGAATCAATGATCAAATTATGAATACGCAACCGTGACACTTCATGCCAGGTATAAGACCATACCAACAGAACCAAAACAAGAATATATAGGCCAACAAATAATAATAAATACAATTAATAATATTACATATTATTCAAATTCAGAAGGTTATTTTTTTCCAAATATGCTCATCCTGAGTGCTATCTTTTATATCTTTATATTATAGAGCTATCGCACGGGGGGGGGGGGGGGGGGGGGGGGGGGGGGGAGAAAACAGAGACACCTGGCGGAGAACAAAGACTCACTGCCTTCCTCTTGGCACTCGCCACCAGCTTCTTCTCCGAACGCTGAACACCGCCGCTGCCAAAGTAGTCCAGGACTGAAGTGGGGGTGTGTTTGGGCTGGGGGGGAGGCGTGGCCTTGGGCGTCCTGGGTACCGGGGGGGCAGGGGTCTTGCGGGGGGTTTTGCCCTCGCTGGAGGAGGGCTTGACAGGAGACGTTATGGTCTCCTTTGATCCCCGGGAGGACTTGCCCGCATTCTTCTTCGTTGTTGTTTTTGAGGTACCGTTCTCCTTGGGTTTGGGTTTGTTCTTGAAGGACAGGAAGTTGTCACTGTCGGAATCTACGAGCAAAGAAACCCAGTTAAACAGTAGGCAAAATATCCATTTGGCATTATACCGTTTTTTATTGAGGTAGAAAGACATAATTTAACTTTGTGTAAAATTGAGTGTGAGGTTACCAATTGGACTACATAATTCCAGCACATGTTATGTTACCATTGGTCTGCAGGAGGATGCAGATATATATATATCTGACAATGCACCTTAAAACTTGCCTGTTTCAGAGACATATTGCACAGGATCCTTCTTAGCAGAGGGCTCTGCCTTGCTAGGTTTCGGTTTCTCCTTGGATATTTTCTTTTCTTTAACTGATTCCTCCTCAGAGTCTGTGTCCAGGAAGTAGACAGTAGATGATAACAGAGGACAATGAGATGAACAAGTCAACGTTTATCCCAGAATAGAATGTTTGTTCATAATTCAAATTGTGTGCGTGAAAGGCTCCGTCATCAGGTGACAGTAGTCGGCGCTTTACATAACTTGACATTTTCCTACCAGATTCTATGATCGCACGTTTATTTCGTTTCTTGACACTTTCTCTCGGTTTTGCTTCGGGTTTAGGGCTTTTGATCTGAGAAAGATGCAAAGAAAGACAAAATAAATAAAAATAAAACCCACAATTTGGCAAATCTGTTCACACGGATCACGATGTTAATTTAATTCTTGCCTTGGATGGCCTTTTGTTTTTATTCTTTAGGTCTTCGTCTGAGGAAGATTTAGGCTTCTTCGCATCTTTGCCGGGGTTTCCATTTGGGGCGGTCTTCGGCGCTGCAGGTTTTGCAGAAGTTGGCGCAAAAAACCGCCTTATGTCCTGGGTTATCACAGAGAAAGAATCGCTCACTGTATGCCAACTGCTTCATCATTTCGAACGAGAATATTGTACATTCCCAATAGTTTAGCGTTGTGCCTAAGAAATCTCCGACATGTTTCTTAAATGTCCAAATCGGGGGAGCATCAACACAAAACTGTCACATTTAAACAACATAGCACAAGCTAAACTTAGCTGCGTGGTTCCATCCTCCAGATAAAGAAATGTAAGGCCTGATCTACTAGACTACTTCTGTTCAACGCAATTTGTGGTTTAACGCATAGGTATAAATCCAATCTAACAGAATATGACATACCATACTGAACACAGAAAGTTCCGCTACAGACTGTCAATCCCAAAGCAATCCCAGTATATGCTTGGCGCGAAGTGGTTGTGATGTTGGACGGTGTCGCTTGGTGATGACGCCGTGTTGGCAACTGAATGTGCATCGACGTACTGGAAGTTCTGGTCCATGTCGATCATTATTTCCATAAAATGGAACAGTACCTCAAAATAAGTTACTATGGAGTGGTCTGCGCTGGACGCCCCATCCCAACTTTCGGACAGGTGAATGTGACGCACTTCACTTTCTTCATTTACATTGAACTAAAGTCCTATGATCGTGAAGACATGAAATATTATCCTATATGAAGCCCTTTTGTAAAATGTCTAAGGAATGTAGGATATATCATTCCTAAAATAGGATAAGCCCCCCAACAAAGTTGAGTACAGAAAGATGACGCGATGTCCTTCTGGCATAGCCGTGCCTTATGTTGGCTTACAATTTCATGGGTTTATCTCGGTGACAAGCAGCAGTCTAGTCATTAGTTTCATTTGAAGCTGGTTATGAAATACACATCCTTTCATAGTGTATATTTTACAACACATTTGCACAGCTTAAAACTCAAACCAGCCCTTCTGCTAGTGTGTGCTCAACATTTTGGCAACACTTTGTTCTGATTGCATCTTAATTTCATAAACTGGCATTTAAAAGATGGAACCTAGCACTAATAGTGACAAACACCATAACTTGCAGAAAACACAAAGCAACATGTTTGTTTGGAAAAGTGGGGAAGTTTTATTTTTCAAGGAATAGATTTAATTATTCTCTTGTGGGACCACCGTTGTCTTTTCGCTGACGTAGATCCCGTCCAGAAACTTTCTGATGTCCTTCTTTTTCACGGTGGTGGCCTGCTGGATCAAGGCAGCTGTGGGGGGGTGGAGAAAACAGAATGAGAACAGGGTCATGGGTCACATGCCGCAGCATGCGGGGGACTATCACGCTTAGAGCTGCAGTTCATTCACTTCCTGCTTTAAATGCAAGCGCGACAATCAATGGCTAAACAAAATAAAAAACAACAAGGAGGTACCAACAGATACTCTGAATGCCCCAAAAAAAAAGAAACACAATAGTTGCATATTTACATCAAATGTGGAAATGCAAAATAAATTGGAAACATGCAAAATGTAAGATAATCACCAGTGGAGGGTAACAACAAGTGTGCAACAGACTTAAGTCATATAAACCACCATGAAGTGCAAAGTTGACCATTGAAAAAAAATAAAAAAGAAGCTTGATGAGGCGACATTCAAACGATGCAACCGTTCAAAGCCGAACACAAGTGCTCAACCCGTGAAGACCACCGTGAGGCTTTTGCTGCGTTTGCTAACCTCTAGTTGTTTCTGCCTTCAATCCTGACGTTCCAATACTGTTCCCTTCTCAGACACATAAATACCATCCAAAAACTTCCTGATATCCTTGTTTTTGACTGTGGTGGCCTGTTGAATCAGAGCCGCTGGAATGAAAAAGGCTTGGGGTATAAGCAAAGTACAGAGGATACAAACCAGTCATGGAACAACGGTTTGGGGTCAAGGGGAGATACAGAGGGAAGTTGTACAAGTACAACGATGAGGTTGGAGAGTAGGACATCAGAATGGTGACAGGGAGCCAGCCCATGTATAATGAAGACTAGCGGTGCTCTGGAGGACAATACTGATGGATGAATGAATTCATATTGTACACGGTATGATAAAAGTTCAACCCCTTACTGCAACACAAAACAATCCCTTTTAGATGGATGGTATTCTCCAGTTCCGAGGGAGGCAGGTCTGCTCGTTAATCTTTCTATTAACAAGGCTCCTACTACAGAGCAGACCCATTTCTCATACAAAACACTTCATTGGACCGTTAGCCCAGTGTCAAACTACATTCGATGAGTCTTGCACCAACCCAGACTACATTTAAAATCAACGTTAAAAAACGTTTGCACTTTTAACTTATTCGAATGTTTTCCGTGCATCTGTTAAATCCTGTTTTCATGTCTATGAATACAGTTGCTAAATGTCTTTTATGCATCCTTTTGTAATCGTTTTTTTATTTTATTGTATGAAATGTTGCTATGAGAAGCACATTGGGTGAACCTTTTGTGAGTATATAAATCAAGCAGACTTGAATAAAACCCAGATATTTAAACATTTGACCAAGACTGCATCATAACAGTAAGCATTACTATGATTTACTTTATCCAGTTTTTCATTGGCAAATATTAAAAGAGTACAAGCCTTCAAATACCCAGGAACTATAGGAGAATACACCTCGTTAGGTCGAGACCAATAAATGGTTTGTGATTATGACATTTGAAGTACTTGAGAAAAATCTTAAATGCTGAAGTACAGAAGTGGATGGAAATTAATTTGGTTTAAATGTTTTGATAACAAATAGATGAACATTTATGCATGAACCATACAATAACTTTTTACAATGAAGACAAGCCTGTTAATGCACATGTGAATTCAAACAGCAAAGATCAAGACCAATATTGACACAAAGATGATCATGAACCATTTTAATCTAGCAAACCAATTCAATAGCAAGATGTAACCTGACAAAATGTCTTAAGCCAATTCCAGATGGATTTAAGGAGTAGGTAAGACTCCATAGGTCAGATTAAACCAATACTTTTAAACCCTCCTAAAATGTAACAGAAGCTGACGAAGCAGCATTAATCGCACCTCGTCACTTAATCTTAAACCAGGGATGGGGGAGGTCTCACCTGAGTTGGACACAAGCTCCACATCATTGCCCTCCAGCACCAACTCGTCCTTTTGGGCCGTCGACAGAGCACATCCCACACCTGAGAGGAGCAGAGCATGACGTGAGACAAATGGATAAAATAACCCAACAATTCAAACTGCAACCCCTTCATTCGAGGGGACTATTGTACAACAAGTCAATTAAAGTCAAGTTAAAATGCATCTATATTTAAAAATGCCTCAACATCTAATAATCCAGATGGAGGAACCAGGAGACTCACCAGCTCTCATACGAACACGGCGGATGTACTTCTCCCCCAGGAAGTTCCTGATCTCGACCAACGCGCCTCCCTCCTGGATGACCACATTGATGGGGAAATGGGCGTACACAGAGCGCATCTTATACCTGAAGCCCTGGGAGGAGAAACATGAAATCAGCCGGTTATAAAGTGGAAGACGGAACGATGCCTTTTCCAAATACATGAATCATTTTTACACAGGAGTGTAAAAAAGCAGCTTAAAGTTAACTATGGAGGCAGAGGCCCTGCCACCACCAAATACATCAGGGCATTATTGGCTAAAATTAATGTTGGCGAATGGCAAAAGTGCCCCGTTGAAACAGGGCTGAGACGAAGAGCAATATAATTACCATGGTGACACCCTTGACCATGTTCTGGACGTGACTGCAGATGGTGCGGACCGTGGCCAACTCCTTCCTGTTCCCCCACCATTTATCCACGCGCAGCTGTGGAGACGAGACACACAGCCTTACAACATCTATAACAAAACACAAACTCCGCAATGCCTTACAACAGCAAATCTACCAAAATTGTCAGTCAGGCTAATGTAACAGTCCAGAACTCAAACACATTTGAGAGATGCTTTAGGTCGTTCAACGAAGCACCAAAGATACAAAGTAGATGAACAGAAAGGGGGCCCACCTTTTTGTTCTTCTTTCCCAGGAGGCTGAGCTCCAGGTTGATGTGGTTGAACTCCCTGCGGAGTGTGCCCCGGGGTCCCTTGACGATGACCGTCCGGCCCTTCAGTTTAATCTCCACTATAAACAGCAGAGAGAAAATAAGTTTACACAGAACTCTTCACATTGGAAAGTGAACACATCTCAAATCCATATCTCGGATAGGCCAACTTACCATTGTCGGGAATGTCGACAGTCTGGTTGCTAAGAATGGTCTTCATTCTGGAATGGACATGAAGAGCAATGCATTAGCTTTGTGGACTTCACACAAGGGTTAGCGGTGGATGTAGTGGTCAAGAATAACGTGGGTTCCAACGCGTTGCACAGCTTAGTGCAAATTAAGGGTAACATGCAAAGCTTGTCATATAAATATAGAAATGTCCATAATAGCCGTTTCAGCAAAGCATTAACCTAACTTATTGAATCGTTACGTGTGACAAGTACAGCTAACGCCAGGCTAGCTCATCAGATGTGTCCGATCACTATGTTGCAGTTAAACAAGCCAATTGTACACGCACAGGGATGTCAAAATTTCAAAGAAAGTCATAGTAAACATTGCTTAGCATTTAGAATATTAACAATCAGAAGGGCAACGTGCTTCGTTACGAGTTATACCGCTAGGCCTGGGATAGTATTTAGCGAATGGGTAAAAACACTATCACTTTATACTACAATATCGACAATATAAATCAAAAATAAAACATGACTTGTGTAGTGTAACAACTCCCGATCATAAATGTCTAGAAATAGGGTGATATTGTATATTCTTTAAGTTAGATGACGGTAGATTTTATGTGCGAACAAATTTTTCAGGGATTCTCACCTCGCCGGTGGTGGAGGAAAGGAGGAAAGAGAGACGTCATCACGCAATTGTAGTTTCTGGCGTCGCCAGACATTACAAGACAACTTCCAATCCATGGATTGATATTGCATATATATGTACTACACACATATCGCATGATAAAATACTATAGTTGACAAGTCTATGGATCAATTATTTCAAAATGTATGTGAAATTTGAATTGATTAGTAATAAAGCAACGTTTACATTATGTGTTATGCTTTCAGACCAAAGTAGCTGCTCATCGATATTTGTTGTCAATGTCGTCTGCTGTTCTACGCAGGCAAGTTAAGCCATGGCTTTGGTAAAGCAAAGTTGTATTATAGCTGGTCGGTTCGGTAACAACCGCCTTTGGTTGACACCCAGATGCAACCCCTATGTAAGTATTTCCAGATGTTATTACACTACAAACAACTCAGAGTTCTCGTAAGAAATAAGACTAAAAAAAAAACGATCGCGTTTTTCCCTGCACATATATAATACGTTATAAGTGCGCGCCTGGTATAATCGTATACGTTTTCTTACTAACGCCACATCAAATGTCGTACCTGTGAGAGGTATGTATTTAATTCCCAGATAGTATGTTCAATAATTATGGTAGTTAACAAATACGTTCTGAAGAGGGATGTTAAAACATGGCAAAGGGCAAATGTGTACTTTGGTATTTGCGAGGTACGACGAGTTTTTGTATTCAAGATAAATTGCTTAATTTCCAGATATATGCCAGTGGACTCAAAACAGTGGTCAAACCCTTGCCGACAAGGAATGACAGAAAAACGGAGTTGCTAAATGACGATGGCCCTGATCTGCAAGACTTCCTTTCTGGGGAACTCGCTGAGAAGAGCAACTGGGAAGAGTACAAGGGAAACCTGAAGAGGCAGAAGGGAGAGAGGTAAAGACGAGTGTCTTTCACTTAGTGTCTAAAGATTAACACAATGTTTCTGAATTGTTCCTCTATTATGACCTATATATATATATATAAATGCTACAATATACAATATCAGCATAGTTAGGAATGGATAATCTAATTATATCTAAATAGATCCTTTGGTATGAGTAAAACACTATAGCCACATATTATCCAGAATACAAACAGCTAAATTTGTCTTCAACCAAGTCCTATAAAATGGATATTGACAGTGTACTGGGACATTGAGTTTTGAAATGAATCCGTTGTGACCTCCTAATAGGCTGCGGCTTCCTCCATGGCTCAAGACAGAGATCCCTATTGGGAAGAACTTCAATAAACTGAAGAATACATTGAGAGATCTCAATCTGCACACAGTAAGTGTGTGTGTGTGTGTGTGTGTGTGTGTGTGTGTGTGTGTGTGTGTGTGTGTGTGTGTGTGTGTGTGTGTGTGTGTGTGTGTGTGTGTGTGTGTGTGTGTGTGTGTGTGTGTGTGTGTGTGTGACCCTACATTAATATGTACATGTGCGCAGAAACAAAGACATCAAAACAGATCTGGGGGTGTAGTGGTGAACGTGTGTGTGTGCACACTTGACGCCACTCACTGTTGCAAGCAATCTACTCTCAACTCATCTAGACACTTGCTATCTGTACGACTGTATCGGTATCTCTTCCTCAGGTGTGTGAGGAGGCCAAGTGTCCCAACATAGGGGAGTGCTGGGGGGGAGGGGAGTCGGGCACAGCCACAGCCACCATTATGGTAAGACCTCGACCAACACATCCCCGGACTCATTGCTCATATTGACGAGTTGTGCAGCCGTGGTTGCTGGATCGCTCACACTCCATGAGGTGTAAAGCGTTGTCGTCTCCCTGTCCGCAGCTGATGGGCGACACGTGTACGCGTGGGTGCAGGTTCTGCTCTGTGAAGACAGCCCGCCTGCCTCCCCCCCTGGACCCAGATGAGCCCTACAACACAGCCAAGGCCATAGCGGCCTGGGGGCTGGACTACGTGGTCCTCACCTCCGTAGACAGAGACGGTAACCATGCTCTTAGCGCTCGCGGCGCTACTACAGCACGCGTCCACGTGGGCTCGGTTGGGCTCCGTGCAACACTGCACAAGCAGAGTCAATGCTTAAGGCTTTCAGAAGGAACGAAGTGGAGTTGTGAGGCTGCCACCTACCGCTCAATCCTGTTTCTGTCTGTGCTCTTGTCCGAGTGATAAGTGCTTATAATTACTTTTATCAATATTTTTTAACTAAAGTCAGAACTTTAGTCATGAGTTCAATTGTTGTTCATGTCAAAACATTATTTAAAATTATATGGCATTATTGTACAATCCTTTTAGATTTACGTTTACTGTACTTTTAAAATCCACAATTATCACAAGAAGAACAGGAAGCAAAGTCAAAGTCAAAGTCACATTTATTATTCAAAGGGCTTAAAAATAAAAAATAAATTAAACATAACTAAACAAAAAATATACATATATAATTATTCAAGTAACAACGGAATAAAACAAAACAAAAACAAGGTTAATTGAAAATAATTTACAGTAGGAGCAAATTAAATTTCTGTTGGTGGTTGGTTCCATCAGTAGATCTAAGTGACCTGTTAGGTCTGTAATAGACTAGCATATCTGAGATGTATTTTGAACCAGGGCCATTGAGTGTCTTAAAGATGATAAGGAAGACTTTAAACTCTATTCTGGATTGTACTGGAAGCCAATGCAAAGGCCTGGCCATTGGTGTGATTTTTGTCTTTTGGAATTTGTTAAAATTCTCGCAACAGCATTTTGAATTAAGGGCAGACGCCTGATTGTCTTTTTTGGGAGGCCAGTGAAGAGGGCATTGCAATAGTCAAGCCTGGATGAGGCAAATGCATGCATGAGCTTCTCTAAGTCCTGCTTAGATACAAAAAGCAGGCTGTAGTTCCTCTCTCTGCCCTTTCCACAACGACGAGTTGCCTTATGAAAACGAGTTGGGGGTGAAATGTCGACATTATTTTGAACACAGAACATTCATTCAAAACAGGATCAAGCAGTGCGTTGTTCAGCTCCCAACGTGAACTGACGTGCTTCATGGACCACTGAGCAGAGCCGTTCTCCCCATCAACAGCACAGGTCCTCCCGTATTGGGATCACCTGTACTGTTACGGTTTTCAAACACTGTTTATAGAAACCGTATTGGTTTCTATAAACAGGTTTAAATCCTTTCTTAAGGATGTTGAAGCTGGCTCTTCTGACTGTACATGCTTTGTTTGATGATGTTGTGACTGTTTGTTCTCTGTTGTTTTTAAATGACTGTCTGGAACTGTGCTGCTGCCTGTCTTGGCCAGGACTCTCTTGTAAAAGAGATTTTTAATCTCAATGAGACTTCTCCTGGTTAACTAAAGGTTAAATAGAATTAAATAACAATCCTATGTTCTTGGTTTGGCAGATATTGCAGATGGCGGGTCGGAGCACATTGCTAAGACGGTGGCTAACCTGAAGGAAATGTAAAGCAAAGCACTTTGTCAGCCCCACAACCCCTCACACACAGACACTTGTACGATCCCTGTCCAGTCCCGGGGTGATAACGGAGCACGGTTCTGCTTTCTAGGAACCCTCGGATCCTGGTGGAATGCCTCACCCCGGATTTCCGCGGCGACCTGCCGGCCGTGGAGAAGATCGCCCTCTCAGGTCTGGACGTGTACGCCCACAACGTGGAGACGGTGCGGGAGCTGCAGAGGTATTATGGGATTGATTACAAGCTAGACGCATGCAGGCCCAATCTCAGTATGCCGTCGTACCAGGTGATGCATGTTAGATTTACCTGCCTAGTTTTCACCTGCCCTATTTGAGCTTTACCGATCCTATACAAATGTAGCTTGAATCGGCGACTAATAATTGTTTGCAATTTACACATTTGCCACCAGAGGGAGACATAGAAGCTCTGATAAGCAGGGACGGTCTAGTCACTGTGTATTGGAGACAGTAGCCAACAGGAACCACACATTTCCTCTAGACAAACGGTGCAGACATAGACAGAACAGACCAAATGAAAACACCATAGGGGACGATGTGTGCTCGAGCCGTCTGGTCTGTAGTGTTGTGCTCGAGGGTCATGAAGACCATTTTAAATTCCAGTACATTTGTCAAATAGTTTACGTGTATCCCCCCTGTAAGCTAATACTAGCGTCCAAAAATGAAATATTTATTGGTACATTTGTTGGCTTTGCTGTAACCTTTAGTACGAGCTCTTTATATCTACATGAGGGGGTCCTCTTCCAAAGAGGCTGCCGTGCTACACCGCCATGTTCCTACATGAGCCCAGAAGGGACCAACGGCTCTGGGGAAGACACATTTTCAATGAGCAAACATAGTTGCCATCTTAACTATCTTACTAGTCGCTTGCTAGACTTTGGTAGCAACTGTCACCTCACAGGGCACCGTAGTTTCTCTTACATCCTTTTGTAGGGGAGAGGTGAGGGCGGGGTAGGGGGTTTTTCCGTTAGAGGCCCCTTAATCCTTCATACTCAACACAGCAAGGGTTCGGGGTTATATTCCCACTGGGCCCATCCTTGCTGAGAACACGCATGGACTCACAGCATTGTGCAGCCATTTGGGCAATCGCTCCAAACGGCACATACTATATTACGTATAGGCTTTGAAAAGATGTGCACAATAGTCCCATGAGGCTCCTGCATCGTCCTCGGTCCCCAGGCACGTCCGTGACCCCAGGGCCAACATCGACCAGTCCCTGAGCGTTCTGAGGCACGCCAAGAAGGTCAACCCGCACATCCTCACCAAGACCTCCATCATGCTGGGCCTCGGGGAGACGGAGAAGCAGATAGAAAGCACCCTGGCAGGTGTGTGCACGCACACACGCATACTTAATCCTTCATACACACACTCACTCACGCACGCACGTGGGCACGCACGGACGCACGCACACTATCACGTACATTCATGCTATGGGCCGTTGGTTCTTCTGACCCAGAGCTACGGGAGTCGGGGGTGGACTGTCTGACCCTGGGCCAGTACATGCAGCCCACCAAGCGCCACCTCAAGGTAAGGACGGATCAGGTGACACGCACACACACACACACACTCACCCAGCATGGACGTCATGCTGGGTGACTAAGACAATGTGCATGTCTGTCTGTTGTCTTGGCAATTCCTTTGCGATATTGCGTCAGGTGAGACTTAAGTAAGTAAGTATTTTATTGTCCCTCTCACGAGAGGCCGTTGCTTTGGGCAAACGGAGAGCAACTTCTAAATGCAACAAAGCACATAGTTGTAGAAAATACCCCGTTTAATGTATGAATACACCATTCTCTTTCCACGTCCTCCCACAAGCCAATACACTCCTTACATCAAAGGATGTGAATGCTCCGCTAAAGGCCAGATGTCCCGGTGTCGCTGCACTGTTTATGGTCCCAAGAAGTGACTGACCCCCCCCCCCCCCCCCCCCCCACACACACACACACACACACACACCGGTCAGTTCACTCCAGGCCATGTGTGAAGACATACAGTGGGGCTAGACGAACACAACATGAGGAAGCAAACGCATAAAAAGGGGAAAAACCGACACCATCTCTTTTCCACTCCACTTCCCAGGTGGAGGAATACGTGACCCCTGAAAGTTTCGCCCATTGGGAGACGGTTGGGAAGGACATGGGCTTTGTGTACACGGCCAGCGGGCCTCTGGTGCGCTCCTCTTACAGAGCAGGTGAGACACTCTCTCGTTGTTCAACAGGAACCCACTCGGCACTCATTCACAACCCCCCGTGTGTTCCACCTTCTGTAACCGCTCCATCCCTGCTCTATGATGCCTTCCCTAGGAGAGTTCTTCCTGAAGAATCTGGTGGAGAAGAGGAAAGCAGAAGGGCGCGCTCTCGCCGAGTAACAAACACCACCCAGGGCCGGGAATGGTGCCCTTTGACCCCTCTTCTTACCCTCACTAGCTCCTCTGTGATTAGCTGCTTTTTACCATGTGTTACAAACACCAACGGTTTTTTTTAAATAAAGCCTAGCCACAGCAAAGATACTTTATTTTATTATAAGAATTCCAACATTTTTAAACTCCCTGGGGGTCTGGTGGCGATTCTTTTTAGATTTTGCGTCTAGGACAGATGACTCCTCAATGCCTAAAAAGCGCACAATACTTCTATAAAATAAGCTATTTAACGTGTGCGTACACCAGTCTATCTTTTCTCACAGAGTGAGCCGGAATGGTTTCACAGAGCCTCTTAACACCAGTATTACGCCGTAGGAGTGAGATGTTTCCCTAAAGCCGAGAGGCCCCTGCGTCGCTGCCAATACACACAAGCTGTTTGTTTATGGAGATGTAGTGGAGGTAGAACCAGCAGGGACTGACCCCCCCCCCCCCTTTGTTAAGTTCAGTCCAGGCTACGTGGTAAGACATGCAGTGGGGCCAAATGACACAACATGAGGAAGCAAACATACAAATAGAGGGAAAAACCTACAACATATCGATTTTTCACTACCCGGGCCTCCCGATATTATAATAGGGGGCGTGAGATGGAATCCACTGATGAATCTGGTCAGTGTCTTATTGAGGCTGTGTACCCTGTAACCATTCCCAGGTCAGAGGTCAAACAAACTCAGGCCTCAGGATGCTCTCTTCCAGATCATTCTCTGGACCTCGCCCTCTCTTCAGGGCACTATTGACCCCCAGGGAGAGAGAACCATTGATGGTTATCCGGAAGATGTAATCAAAATGAAAGTTTTAGGGACTCATCCAATTATAAAAAAGAACAAACACTCAGAAGATATATTACTAGTGACTGAACCTTTGTAATAACTTATTGTGCAATAAAATGATTCAAACGTTTATCTTCTCCATCTGCTTTTCCTGGGCTTTTGTTTTAATGATGACGTGGTCGTTGCATTAATACACAATGTCACAGAAGCACAGGACAGTTTTATTTCATTGGTCCATTTGGCTAAAAAAAGATTGCAGACATATTCTTACTCTCAGACCCATGTACAGAAGAGGATGATTTATAAAAATGCTTAATATGTATAAAAATGTTTAAGCTCTATTAAAAATGCTGATTCAACATTACATAGTAAATACATAAAAATATAGTTTACATATAATTGTCAAACATTTCGGTGCAACGTACTGCATTCGATTTGGTTCCATCGGGGACACTGGCTCATAGGTTTAATCAATCCACTCCCTTAGACATCATCCCTAACCGTTCACTGGACTTCTGGACCTCTGGCCGCCTAGCCAATCAACCGCTTCATCACGTAGCAGCTATCGGCAAGTAGCGACAAGAAATGGGTTATAATCGTTATTGAAATGATTAGAACCAGCTGCAGGATGTGTGCGAACGGAATGCGTGTGTCGGAATGTGTGTGTGTCTGTGTGTGTGTGTCTGTGTGTTTGTGTGTCTCTGAGAAAGGTTCAAGCTTTGGTTTTCTTGGCCGGGGGCTCCGTCACTGCCGCAGGGGTGTAAGGAATCCGCAGCGTCGTCACCTTTTTACCGATGGTCTCAATCTGGGGAGAAAAAAAAAAAAGTATTAACGGATTATCGGTTTCATTTTAAAACCCCTCCGCAAACAAGGGATTCCCAATAACTGTGTGTGTGTGTGTGTGTGTGTGTTCCCCCGCCACTAACCTGGAAGCCGATGTTCTGTAGATGCCCGTGGAGGTGGTCCAACACTCTGCGGCCGTCGAACAGGAAGGCGGGCTTCAGCATCTGCTTGTAGATCTTTTCATAGTCCAGTTCCTGTTGAGCAATGACAGGGCTGTAACGACGACCACGCTGCTGCACGCTAAAGCTCGGACCTCCTTCGAACACGTGTGGCACCTCACCCTGAACATGTCCCACTCGGTGCAGATCACTAGCGCGTGGGCCCCCTGGCAGGCCTCATAGGGGTCTTTGGTAACGGTGACCAGCTCGTCCACTGAACGGAACAGACACACACTTGATGTTATTACTCTTATCACGGTGCCGCCATCCCCCTGTCATCCCTATTACATAAGGGCTATTACCAGGCAATTATTTTACTGTGACCAAAAATGCAGTTAAACGTTGTGCAAGATAGAAAGCGTTGGGTAAGACGAATAAAAACGATTAAACAGTGAATGATATTTGTGATTGAAACTACATGCGTTCCTGTGTCACTCTTTAAGGCAATACACAATGTTGCTTTGAAGCCTCTGCAGTCTGGATTTCATGATCACACACACACACACACACACACACACACACACACACACACACACACACACACACACACACACACACACACACACACACACACACACACACACACACACACACACACACACACACACACACACCTCTTTGGGGGCTGTCCCCTGAGATGTGGGGCTGGGAGAGGTCGAGGATGATTTGCTCCTTCAGGACTTGAGGGTCATAAATGTGCAGCTTGGCCCCCTCCTCCATCAGGTACTTTGAGATGTAGATGCTGGAAGACTCCCTGAGGGCGACAAAGACAAACCGTCCCAGTCAGCAAGGTTAATATCTAGACTGGCTGTACAGGTATTAAAAATGCCTTCTGGAAGCTCCCTCCTCTCCATATTAGTTCTCTCCAATCTCATTCCCCCTCTCTCCTCTCTAGTAAGACAGGAACAGAGGCATAACTCCCGGGCTCTGTGCCGTCTCCCCCCCAGAAGTTCTGCTAGTGCATAGCAGCACTGCTGGGCCTGAGATCAGCCAGTAGCCAACTGTTTCTCATAGTACAGGGCCTACAGGCTAGCGTGTATTGCACTCATTATCCAGTGAAGCTTGTACCTTTTATGCCTGGAGATCAAAGTTCAAAGAGAGGTGATTTATTACCCATGCTCCCGCCAGTGCAAACAACCAGCTTATTAAAGGGTTAAAAAGGAGGCTTTGAATAGATTTATTATTAAAGGCTGAGTTTACATATTGATTAAGTCACTGTTAAACATCACGTTGGGAGTGCGTTTAAGGCAAAACACAAAGGAGTTGTGGACCAAGGAGCCCGTGTTGACCAGGTGCGGGAGATGGGTGTGCAGGGAAAACATTCACAGCGGACAGACCTGGTGTCCCCGGTGTCTTTCTTGAAGGAGAAGCCGAGGAGAGCGATCTTTTTGCCTGTGACTGTGTTGAAGAGACAGTCTATGATCCTGCAGGCAAAACGCCGCCTCTGGTACTCGTTCATATCAATCACCTGAAAGAACACAAGTCCAACACTGAGACACAAGATGAAAAGTAAAGAGTCATGGAAAGTGAATAACCAAACCCCCTTCAATTTCTATTACTACTTAATATTAGCTTGAGTGCTAATGCTGTGGGTGCAGTACCTACCTGCTGCCAGTAGGAGGCCACCTCCGGGAGGTTGAGCGCTTCACACAGGTAAACGAGATTTAACACGTCCTTCTGGAAACAACTTCCTCCGAAGCCTGTCCAGAGTTGGGGGAAGGGCGGGAAAGATGGGTTGGATTAAGTCCCTGAGCCCAGGTCGGTGACCTCATGCGTAGATTACAGACTGCAGGTCCAAGTCGCTGAAGGCACCCAAGGCTGGGGCACTCACTCACCGATACTGGCCTTCAGGAACTTGCTGCCTATCCTCTGGTCCATGCCGATGGCTTTGGCCACCTCCTCCACGTCGGCCCCGGTGGCCTCGCACAGGGCGCTGATGCTGTTGATGCTGCTGATTCGCTGGGCCAGGAACGCGTTGGCCGCCTGTGTCCGGAAATGCAAATCGTGTTAAAGGTGACATATCGTCCGCCGTCCGCCGTGAAGTAGAAATCTCTTCCGACATCACAAGTGGGGCGTGTCCACCTAGACGTGTGACGGAGAGATCAGTCTACCGGCCTACCCAGTGGACCGTGGCAAACGTGGCTCATCTGTCCGTCATACACCGAGGTGGACACGCCCACTCGTGATGTCATAGGAGGCCGATTTTCAAAACGGCTTGTAACGGCTAATCCCACTCACACGTGGTGGTATAATATGTCACCTTTAAAAATACCCCAAAAAAAAAAAAAAACGGTTTAGGTTGAGCGAGGGACAACGCACCAGTTTGGAGAGCTCCGAGGACCAGGTGTTGGTGGTGATGATGCGCTCCTTGGGCACCCAGCGCTCGTAGACGGCGCACAGCGCTCGGATGGCCCTCTGGCCCTCTGCCGTCTCGTCCCCGCCAATCAGGACGCGGTCCGGCTCCTTCAGGTCCCGCACCGCCGTGCCCTCCGCCAGGAACTCCGGGTTGGACAGCACCTGGGCCCCCACGGCCATGGGGAGAGAGCGGGGGTCAGGGGCTGAACAGTGACCCCGCCCCCCCCCCCCCCCCCCCCTATATAATCATAATAAGGTGAACCAGCCGGCATCACACCACATTCCTTCAGGGGATAGCTCTGACAAAATGGCTGCTCTGGCTGTAAATGTTCTTCTAACTCGGCCATAAACCGGTTTCCCCCCGGGGCAGACAAATGCCCCCCCCCGTACACCCTGCTACATGCCCCCAACACCCCCAACTACGTATTTTGTCAAAATTGAGTTCAGACTGAAAATGGGTTTTATAACACCTTCTTTCTTCAACTATTTTTCTTCCTATAAAAGGTATTAATTGAGAGTATCACCACTATTGTACCTGAAACAGGTTTGGCCGGCCAGTATGAATACTTTGAAGGCATTTTTCTCAGTTTCAATGTTGGCGTAGTTACTGCACTTTGCCTTTGTAGGGCAGTGTACTCCTAAAAAGACGCCACAACCATGCGGTCCACTGAAGGCCGGAGCCCCGCCCACCTGCAGGTTGAGGCTGGGCTTGGTGTTGGCGTCGAAGATGCGGCGGATGCTCTCGGCCGCGCGCACCGGCACCGTGCTCTTCTCCGTCACGATCTTGTAGCCGTCGGACATCTCCACGATGCGGCGGGCGCAGGCCTCGATGTACTTGAGGTCGGCCGCCCGGCCCTTGCCCATGCCGTAGGTCTTTGTGGGCGTGTTCACCTGGGAGGGGGGGGGGGGGGGGGGCAAGAGAAGTGTCAATCAACCGCGGCTTCAGGGGCGGGGGTGGTGGGGTGAGGGGGGGGTGGGGGGGGAGTGCTTGTCGTCAGCCTCACGCCTGACTCCCCAGGATGTGGTGTGTGTGTGTGTGTGTGTGTGTGTGTGTGTGTGTGTGTGTGTGTGTGTGTGTGTGTGTGTGTGTGTGTGTGTGTGTGTGAGTCACAGGGGGAGTCCGTGGGTTGTCTTGGGATACTCACAGAAATAAATACTAGGTCGGCTTCCTTGATGGCCGTGTCGATGTCCGTGGAGAAGAAGAGATTCCGCCCTCTGCACGACTCCACCACCTCCTTCAGACCCGGCTGGGGGGGGGGGGGGGGGGGGGGGTACAGGGCGGAGGACTTGGGTGAGCAGGGCATCGGAGGGGGTCGGGTGCTGAGTCAAGGGGCTAGGACGCAGGTCCGCCCTTTATAAAAGCACCAGTCATACTTTGAGGGCGTCATCTTTGGTCATAGCCACCGCGGAAGCCCCATTGACGCAATAACGCGTCGAAACATCTGGAAGCCATTGAGCGGTGATTCAGTGTTTTACGTGCGACACTGGCGTTACAGCAGTGACTCAGAAACGCGCACAAACTCTGGGTTTGATTATCTGCCAATATTTAATATACTTTCACCCTACCCGTATTCCTTTAGTGGCCCGTGTTGAGAAATAGGGATTCAGAGGAAAGTAGAACACAAACCAACCAGAATTGTTATACATGTTGGTGACTGAACTCATTTTTCACACTAGCACAAGCTACACGAACCACTGTCAGAACACATCTTTAGCGCCATACCTCATATATGGGCAGCGTATCCGAGTTCCAAGCGTTGATCCTAGACTCATTGATATCCACCACAGTGACTGTGATCTCGGGACACATTTGTGCGATCACAGTGCATGTGGGACCCCCGACATAGCCGGCCCCAATGCAACAAACCTTCTTTATCTGAAACATCTGGCAAGGGGAAGAGAGGGGAAAGGCTCGAATGAGACATACAGAGTGAGGTCTACAATTATAATAAATAAAGCCTATGGAAAGACATCATAAAATAAATAAACATAAAATTAACATTTTAATTGTATTTATAGTGGGAAGATATATTAGGTCTAATAAGTCAAATAATCTGCTCCATTGCTTTTATAGGCAGCTTATTCGTTGGTATAATAAAAACGACATTATAATGTGGATGTAGGCTTATATGGGGCCTGCAAAGACAGATATAGAATTATTGTGCAATAGTTCTTAAGTTGTAGATTTTCTTGTATGGCCGTGATGATGAATTCAATAATGTAATTGAATTTGGAGGTAATTACATCGATATACAAGGATACACACCTGAGGAGAATAAAAATGCTCAGTCCTGAATGAAAGGCTCTTTGAATTGGTAGACGGGGTAAGCCACGTATAGCCAGGAATCAAACAGAGGCGCTATTCAACTTATCCAACCCTATCGGGGACCCAAGAGATCTAGCCTTTTGCAAGCCTGATGTTTAAATTGCATTCATTCATTTGACTTAAGGTAATTAGATGGATACAAAAACAGACATGCATTTAATTAAATGCTTCATACTTCAGTCTTACAGTAAAGAATTAAGTTACCGTTCATTTACCTCTGGCAACTCGAGTCAACTTGAAGAAGGCGTAGTCTGCAGCTCCTTTCGAGGTAAATGCTGCTAAAAAAAACCTAACACACAGGCAATGTAGAAAATGAGCTCTCTTCTAATCAAATGATTATCTTCAAATGTATTCAGAAGACAGTAACATTAGCTCTTGTTACCTAGCCAAAGACTCCTTTAACTCTGCCTTCCCTAGTGATCGGCGATCTAGCAGCAGGGACTTTTACGAAGCTAACGAGTTCTGATTTGCGGACACAGCAAACTGCGTCATGCTTCAAAATAAAAGCCTGGCGTCGCTAATTTTAGGACACGCTGAATGTAGAGTCAAGGACCGTCAAATCTGTCTCAACACCATGACATACGATTTGATTTTATGTATTATACATTTAAGTAGAATTTAATCCATTTTAATCCGTTACCACACGACCGGTAAAGTTTACATCAATGATATCAACTAATGAATATTATTGCTGATTGATCAAAATTAAAAAGACAAGAAACAAAACAATTTACATAAAAAAACATGACAAAACAACAAAGTAATATTATCTTCATTTTATTTATTGGTTTATAAAGAAAAGTGCATAGTTAAAGGCTTTTCTTAGTCACAGGTTGTGCAGTAATCCTCCCAATCTATTACTTTCTCAATCCACAATAAAAAATACCCAAGTTTTCCAAGGCATTTCCCACCAAGGACATAATAGAAAGACTGATTTCAAAGTAAAACAGATCTTAGAAGGGGGCGCAGAGATGAGTCTAACTCTGTATGTGACTAATTGAGCTGTACCAAGTATTTAGTACAGTAGTTCCCAGTTCACTTGTAGACCCATTATAAAATTGGAAATTCCAAGTCCAAAGTAAAACTTGTTCAAATGGCAATGATCTCAAAGCCTGGTAATTTCGTAGTTAACTACCTTACCGTTCTAAGATTACAATTCAATATGCATTTCATAGCGATTACTAATAAATTATGTTGCAGAAATGAGCCCCCGTCCTCTCACGCTACTTCGGTATAGACAACAAAACTATTCACCTTACATTGGCACTGCAATATGTCTTCAATACAACTAACTTTTCTAGCTAAAGACCAATTACCAAAACCACTGGGATTATTGAACTCCTGCTCTACAAAAAAAATAAAGAAGGGCTATTCAAAGAATTTGAAGGGACAGTGTTGTGGAATGGAAAAGATGTTCACCTTGAATTCATATCATATCTATATCATTCCTACTTGCCAAATGAAGCAGTCTTTCCAATAGCCTTCTAAATATTTCCATGGGCACCCCCTTACATAGCAGAATAACAAACTATCAGGCATTAACATCCTTTAACAAAAGTGCTTATAAAATGGGTGCTTTACAGACACAGCCTCTATACGGTTAACATAGTTGGTGTACAATGATTCAAATTCGGTTATAGATTACAGATTTCTTCTCTGGTCTGCAGGAGGCATGCCAATTTTATTCACTAAGACCATTTTTCTACGACATGTTTTCTGTACCACAATTTGGGAGCCAGGATAATGCAACATTCACTATTTAACTTTTGTTAAGCAGCAGCTATTGACAGCCCTCAAATTTCCGAGATAACATTTTATCCTTTCGCCAAGGCTCCTTTCAGATAGGCAACTGGATTAGCCGTTACGTCATCATTGGCAATGGTCCTCAAAGTGGAATGTGTTATTAGGAATCTCAACCCATCCACCCTCATCGTTGCGCATGAATGAGAACAGAGGTTAATCCGTCCCTGATGAAAAGTTAAATGTCTCCATAATAAATGAGGTCTCTCCCGTCCCTCCCACTGCAGACTCATCGGAATGTAACCACCTCTTGTGAGAGTGTCGAGGGAGGGGGGGGGGGGGGTTCTTCAAATGCATTTTATAAGAAAAACAGGTGAAAGCAATAGAGAACCCTAAAGAGGAAGAGATTAACCAAGGGGTCGGGGGTTAGCAGAATCGATTGATGGACAGGTGGTTGGCACGGTCTCCAGTTAACTCTTTATGTCGGCGGGGTCTCCGGCGGTAACCTTAGTCCACGGGCGGGGATGGGTCATGGTGCCTCTCGTGCCTCTGCAATCAGACACACAACACAGTCCGTTCAGTACACCTCTCTGGTGATCCACAAGAGGGAGAGGCGTGTATGAACCTGTACTGACGTTGGAGGGTCCAGAAGGTTTGCCGAGGGGACGAGGAGCTCGGAGGCTGGACGGGCGCAGCAGGAAGAGGAGCAGAGCCAGGATCATCCACCCCATGAGGACCATGGGGAGGGTGAGGTCACCTCCATTTGCCACTGAGCCACTCGGCCCGGGTACTGCGCCACACACACACACACACACACACACACACACACACACACACACACACACACACACACACACACACACACACACACACACACACACACACACACACACACACACACACTTGAATTTCACTTCTTGCACAATGGAATATACAAATACACATCTGAAAAATGTTGGCAGCTAGTGCTGCCAACATCAACTAAGTAAAATACAAAATACCCAGAGTGGCATTCGTTATGAAAGAATTAGAGGCAAACAACGAATACAGAATTTAGTTGAGAAACACATGGGCAAAATCAAATAAATTGTCTAACATACTTTCTTGAAGGCACTCTGTGTCAGTACAGTAGGACTGGGATTGCCTGAGCTAAAGGAGAATATAAAAGAAAAGGAGAGGAATGGGAGGAGAAGCAAGCGTCAAAAGTCATTATTCCATCCAGTCCCCATCATGAAAACCTTCAGTCGTTCCACAGGCTTTAAAAGGCCAGGTAGGCCTTCGAAAAGGTGTGTCACAAGAATTAATTTGATTCACATCAAAGTAATGTAGAATATATACTGAACATTACACAAACAATCAAATAGATGGGTTTATTACCCTGGGTCATAGTTGTATATTACACGTGTGGTGTAGTTGATGTTACACCAGCCAGTTGATGTGTTTGACGTGATAAGTATTGTTTGTTCATATAATGTTTTTGACCTCCAAGTTTCAGTTTTGTTCAGTTAAATGTAAAATGAAGTGGAATGCGTTCAACACCTGTTTGAGTAGGGAGAAGGCCCACATCCATATTACTGCCTTAATGTATTGCAACTTGTCTGATACACTGCATATCAACAAACAGCTGACTTCTCAAACATAAAAATTGTCAGGGATGCTATGATTGATATCTCACACACACACACACACACACACACACACACACACACACACACACACACACACACACACAGCTGTATACTTACAAGCCTAGAATAAACATTGAGAGTTCATCATCAAACTTAAAGCAACTCTTATTTTGCTTCTATTTCCATCAAGAGGTTAGAATAAGCCCTCTCGGCAGCGCCAACCTCTCATGTTGAACTGAGAGCAGACTGGAGGCCGCAGTGAGGGTGACCTCTAGAGGTTACAAGTGGTATTGCTAGACTTTACGGGCCAGTGCTAGCTGGGCTAGCTGCCAACTTAAAGATCTGTGCAACAAAATACATAATTTGACATGACGGCAAACATTCTATTTCTTCACATAATTTTGAGGATTGTAGTTTTTCTTCGGAATTAATAACGGGCATCCTCTACTGTTCATGACTGATGTATTGGTGGCTGGGTGTAGTTTAAGGAATCCCCAACATAGTTCTAAATGTGTGTTCCCTTTGCCGCCAAGTACAAGGCTTAGCACCACTAAAGCCCTTCTGCCCTCCCTTTCTTCAGAATAAGCTCCATGACCAAAATAAAGGTTTTCAGCTGAAGTTGCAACGTCTAAGACGGTACCCCTCCCAGTAAGTTACACCTGTGTACATGGCCACTTGGGACCCGCCTGGCTACAAAACAAACAGCGAGCCGGAACCAGGATATGCAGGCTGTGTATGCAACCTACTTAATAACCCAGTATTACAATACAGCCATGACTATTTCCTTGAAGGAATAAAATTACTTTATTTCCGTCTCTAAAACACTCATGGTCTTGAAATCGATTTACTTTCTTCTACCAATCCTGTACTTGAAACTTTCTGCTTCCACTCAACTATTTGAATCCATCCTGTCCTCGAACATGTTATGACCCAGATCTGGCCGGTGTCGGAACTCTTACCAGGTTTATGAGTCGTCTCATCGCGTACTCGTGGGTGCAGATGCACTCACAGGGGTCGTAGCCTCCCTCCGCCATGTCCCTCCGAGCTACCTTTATGGTTGGGACAAGCCAGAAGTCTCACACACTGCCTGTGCGATGCAAAATGCAACAATACCTGCTTTTGCATTTCCAGTTTCCGATTTGCATTTGCCACCCATGATTCGGGAGGTAGTATGCCCTTTTGAAAATCCCAAGTATCCGATATAAAACAATTGTATTCGACAGTGAGACACAGTGGTAGATTCTGCAAGCTTACAATTGGGATTTTCCGGCCAGCTAGCTTTGTTTGTTTTTTCCAATTGAGTACACATTTGCAAGCAATACTGGACGCCTGATATCACGACCCCCTACCTATCTTAATGTGCTGCATTCATACGTTTTCACATTTAATTTGACAACGATTCGTCGAAGGGCTTACTTACTCGTGCTTGAACAGTTTAATATACGATCTCTGCTTGCTTGCTTCTTCGTCGTCGTCGTCGTCGTCGAGTCCAGTTGTTTGTACAGTTGGACACCTTGCACGGCGGAGCAGCGTCAACAGTGCTACCGGGTCACCAGACAGCCGCTCGGCGGAGCTCTGCTCGCTTGTTGTGATTCAGACGGAGAAACCACGTGAGCAGCAGGACCGTTTAAAGGCACACTGTGTGACATTTCAATTGGCTCGTAACTTACAATTACCTGGCATTTATCTGTAACCAATGCTGTCAGATAAGGATTTCAATGATTTTATCGATAAAAGAACATCCTAGAACTGATATATTCTCCAAATAATAAATACCGGCCTGCCCGTGCCTCAAATTCTTCAAATAGCCTACTATTACTACACCAACGCCCTCCAGTCAGACAAGCTGGTTTGTCACATAGTTCACAACCAGTTAGACGGGACAGAACATTGCTGTTGATTTTTTTTTTAATTGTGAAAGTGTGAGGCCAGGGTCTCAGTCTTACACATTACGACTCTAACCTCGTTCTCACATTGACGTTGCGATTAAGAATGCAGCTGTTCTAATTGTTTCTTGCATTAATGCCTGCAATACCTCTACCACTGAGTCTACCGAGCAAGGTACGTTTTATTAGTCTGTTTTCTGGGAATAATTGACGCAAGCAGAAACCAGAAAACAAGCCGTTTTTTCGTTTTGACAAGAAAACGAAAATCTAAATTTCAGTTCGTTTATTCGTTTTTTGGTTCTTACTGAGCGAAACGAATTTACCACTTGCTCCATTGTACCTTGCTCCATTGTTTACCCTCAGCCTACAGATGTTTACCTAAGATGATTATCAAAAGACTGATTAAGATATGTGAGAATGGATTTCTACGAAAAGTTAAACATCATGGCAATTATCAAGTAAATAAGTAATTTAATACAAAATATCCCAAAATATTAAATTCAATAAATTATTCGTGTATTATTTTATTTTTTTAAATAACCGACTTTTAAATACATGCTAATGTATACATAATAATACATACGACTTTTACACACTCATCCTCACGGTACCCAAAGTTTTGTGTGAAATCTTAATCCCATGATATAAATGAATATTTAAGTGTTGAGCCAGCAAATTTATTATGTTTTGATTAGATTGACATGTTAAAGCGAACGGAAATAATTCACTCTTGTTTGATTCATGAATACATGAAGCTTCTCCTCTTATGTGGTGGTCCCGCTGAGCTTCTAGACTGAACGGTTCCGTTGTGTGGACGACAGTTCATTCTCCAGTGCTGCGTGAACCACAGCAGAAGGGCAGGGAGGTGGGAGTCAAAGGGGATTCCCTACGAACAGCACCACCGCCGACCATAGTGGGCACATCCAATCCTAGCCGCAGCTTGCAGTAGCACACAACAGAGGAACATGGCTAACATTGCAGTCCAAAGGATCAAGCGAGAGTTCAAAGAAGTTCTCAAAAGCGAAGAGGTGAGCGATCAACCTTCTCAATTCATGTGTTTTCCGTTCTTTAAAGGGATCTTCCGGTGTACGTGTATGTGGTTTGTCAACGCCGTAAAGGGGACTCGTTTCATGGGCTAGCGGTGTGC
Source organism: Gadus chalcogrammus (assembly GCF_026213295.1). Classification (NCBI taxonomy): domain Eukaryota; kingdom Metazoa; phylum Chordata; class Actinopteri; order Gadiformes; family Gadidae; genus Gadus; species Gadus chalcogrammus. The sequence continues at coordinate 24,030,877 of NC_079414.1, read as the reverse complement.
AGTTAGTCAGGCCCCAAATGATAACTTCAGCTAGCTTGACGTCCAGCTACGTTTGACTCGCTGCGGTGCAGCTGATCCTGTACCAGGCAAGGCGGATCAGGAAACGCCGGGGCTTTTTTTTTTTGAGGCCTCCTGCCCTTCTTCATAATCAACAGACACGCCACCAGAGGAGCTTTTTCCTGAATCCATTATGTTCAGACGTAATGAATCCTTTTACTTGAGAACATTTTAAATGATACATAAGGCCAAAGAGTTTTCTTCGGTGACTGTTTCTGTTATTACTTTGACAACTCCCTCTTAGCATTCGTACGGTAGCTTTCTCAACATAACCAGTCACGTTTGTTTTGCGTAACAACCACTGAGGTGATTCAATCATTATGTCATTGTTCAGTCTCTGTTGCCAAATCACATTGTTGACAAACTTTGTTCACATCGCTGATCTAAGAGGCATGATCGTTGATGGGAAGCGTAACAGATTTAGCCGTACATGGACACTAACAATAGTCGTCAGAATCCTGTTATTTCGAGAATATACCAACCCAGGACTGAGCGTTTTGTTTGTAATACAACAGCCATCGTTTGGAAAGTGTTCTTACTAACTTAGGAACTACGTGGATTCAAATACTCTCCCGTGATTTTATTTTTTCTCCATTAGACGAGTAAAAACCAAATTAAAGTAGATTTGGTGGATGAGAATTTCACAGAGCTGAGGGGAGAGATAGCTGGCCCCCCAGACACACCATATGAAGGTAAATCAAATCAACATAAAAAGTGATACTACATAAAGTGAGACGGTGATGTTAAGATTATGTTTTGTTATTATGTTTTCATATAATTCCTATTCTTTATAGGTGGCAGATTTCAGCTGGAAATAAAAATCCCAGAAACATATCCGTTTAACCCACCAAAGGTATACGCAAGAATGTTTCTTACCTGCTCTTTCACATTACTGTCTGTGTAATCCACATTTTTGAACACACGCAAACACATCACACCACACTACACTACACAAATGTCCCTAATTAGATCTCTCTCCCTTCTAGGTGCGGTTCATCACAAAGATTTGGCATCCTAACATCAGTTCTGTGACGGGAGCTATTTGTCTGGACATCTTAAAAGACCAATGGTGAATGAGCCAAAGTGACAATCTTCCCAGTTGGGCTTCATCACAGTGTTTTTTCACAAAGTTTTTCCTTTTATTCCATTATCAATCCTGTCTTTAACCATGTCCCCCCCCCCCCATCTTTACCCCAACGTCTGATGGTCTCTCTTCCTCAACGTCTGTTGGTCTCTGTTCTTCAATATCTGTTGGTCTCTCTTCTTCAACGTCTGTTGGTCTCTCTTCCTCAACGTCTGTTGGTCTCTCTTCCTCAACGTCTGTCGGTCTCTCTGCCTCAACGTCTGTCTCTCTTCGTCTGTCGGTCTCTCTTCTTCAATGTCTGCTGGTCTCTCTTCTTCAATGTCTGTTTGTCTCTCCTTCAACCTCTACTGCCCTCTTCAATGTCTGTTTGTCTCTCCTTCAACCTCTGCTGGTCCCACTTAAACGTTGGTCGGTCTCTCTTTGAACCTCTGCTGGTCTCTTTTCAGGGCGGCTGCTATGACTCTACGGACGGTGCTTTTATCTCTACAGGCTCTCCTGGCCGCAGCTGAGCCTGACGATCCCCAGGATGCGGTCGTAGCACACCAGGTAGGGGGGACATGATAAGAAAACATCCAAATGCATGCCACTTTATTGGCTATAAAGTAACCACGGACTACTGCTAAGTTACACAAGCTACTCTTGATGTTTATAGGTGATAAAAATACCGATTTTATGATATGTCAAAGCGATATGAGCTGCAAGCTGAAAAATATTTAACTATGAATCCTTTTCTATGACGACTTGATTCAAGGCCTCTTGTTTGGAGAGTGCTGTGTGGGTCAAAAGTGAACAAGATGTCAGTAGTAGCTTAATCTTAACTTGGTATCACTTGAGTACTGCTTTTTATCCCATTACTTTCCAGCATTAATTCGGAGAGAGTTGTCCAATTATTTCACTATGGACGTGAAAGTGTTGACTAGCTTCATTCACAAATTGTAGGCATTATGAATTCATGTTGTACAGTAAGTCCAAGGATAAAGGCAAAAAAAGCCTGCTGCTCAATCAAGCCGGTCTGTCTGATTGTCTAATGTGTGAATCATCCTAAATAAGGCGGATTCAGACACTTGGTCAGGAAAGGTCCAAAAACTGCTGAAGATCTCCAAATAACGCTGGTCAAAGGGTTGTGTTTTTCCTTTTTGTGCCTCAAACTATATGATTCTCTCTCCCCCTGTGCAGTACAAGCAGAACCCAGAGATGTACAAACAAACGGCCAAGCTGTGGTCTCACATCTACGCCGCGGCTCCCATCTCCAGCCCCGACTACACGCGCAAAATAGACAAACTCTGTGCCATGGGCTTTGATAAGGTAAGAAGCGCCTTGCTGTACTTTCCCGTTGAATTAAAAGTCCAAATTGTACAACCGATATTGGATAGATTGATGCATAACTAAAGTCTTTGTGGATTTCGAGTTAGTCCTAGATGAAGCATGGCATGATTTTGGAAAACCTACACATGCTTTTCTGTTTTAATGTGTTTAGACAACAGCTGCTATATCAATAAGACGGCTCGGCTCTCTCTGAATGGATTCATCTTGACATTGAGCATGGAAATGACTCTGTGCTACGTCGTATCAGAACACTCACGTCTTGTTCCTTTTTGGTGTTTCTTTAGAACGCAGTAATAGCAGCGCTGTCGTCCAAGTCGTGGGACGTGGAGACCGCGACCGAACTGCTCCTTAGCAACTGAGAAACGTGTCAAGATTCCCCCGATGCATTCACTGAACCCCCCCCCCCCCCCCCCCCCCCGACTCCACCACCCTCTTGCAACGCATCCACCCAGGCCTTCCATCTCACACCTCCAGCCACCGTGACCGGCAGACACACCGCCTTCCTCCTCAAACTACCCCGACAACCCCCCCCCCCCCTCCCCATGGCCATTATGCTCACCACCTCGCTGCCTACTGCCTCCCCACAGTCTCTCATCCATCCCTAGAGCCATCCATCCCTCCGTCGTTAAACTACACCGTTCCCTCGGACACACCACGCTGAACCTAGCCGTGGACCCGGTCCCCGTTGAGGGCAGCAGCAGCGGCCTTAACCCGGTCGATTTATGATTTATGCGATGACCTCCAAAGCAAATGCCTTCAGTTGCTTGCCTGGTACAGTGCACTGCCACTTATTCTTATTGACTCATTTTTCTGGCTGGTTGAATACTCCCGTTATGTACATTCATATTTAGTTGATGTATTTATATAATGTGATCCAATAGGAACTGTCAAAAGCTTTGTGTTTTTGCAGTGGAGAGTGAAGAGATGGCGTAGTAGTTAGGTATGGATCAACTTGTTTTCACAAGGTATTTTTTGTTTTGTTTTACAATCCCACAAGATGAAAACGAGCAGAATATGATATTAACATATGCACAGCAGAAGCGCGATATCTGTAAATAGAGAAAAGTCTGTACATTTGAAAATGAACGGTTATATACTTTTTCTTTCTTATAAGATGTTATAAAAATATTTTAAATATGGACTTTGTCTAGTTTACATTATATCAAGACGTTTTTATTGTCCCTTAATCTTACTTCTCTGCCCCAAGACGGCCCCTTTAGTTATTTAATCGATTGACCTTGTAATGCATGTTAGACAATGATTTGATAAAAAAAAAAACGTAGTTAGCAGGAAGCGCTCTCTCCCACAACCTCACCGACCCGTCATCTGAATTAGGATTATTTTTTTGCTGAATAATGCGTTGGTTGGCTGCCTGCTTCGTAATCTTAATGCAGATGAAAGACTCGTCATCATGAGGACCGACCCAAACCGCTACCGGACACTACTTAACGCTTAACTGATTATCTTCCACCTTTTAGGCTACGGACCAGTCCCATAATGTTCTCAACAGACAGGAACGCGGCAAGAGTTGATAATCCAAGGTTTATTCCAGTAAAGTTGTTGTAAAGAAATCAGTTTGGACAGTAGGCACAAGTTCCAGCTACCATGACGGTCGCTGCATGTCCATCACGCTCAATTCAAATCATGGAGACGGACGTTGTACCAAGACACATATATCCAGCTGGTACTTTCAATGTCATCCATCTTCAAAACTCATCTGGAGGGAATCATGGACCATGTGTCTGGCATTTAAGGGAATGCTTTATATATATATATAGATACAAACACAAGTAACCTATGAGTTTCTGTGACTGTACAATATCACAGATGGTCAAATGATGGCTATTATTTAACCCTACTGAACAAGAGGCTGGACTTCCTCTGATTTTGAAGGTGGAGTTTATAGCTAGCAAGCTGCACAATAGCGTCAATAGTATCAGACTGCTTGGAATAAAGATTCGGAGGGGGTATCGATGTGAACCTTTAGGCCTCCTCAGCAATCCCTCAGCTTGCCCCAATTCCACACACAGATACGCCACGCATTACAAGGATGGTTTCAGGTTGAAAGCTGGACACCTGACGCCAGTAGCCTAATAACAGTAGTCGGAGAGGTAGTTGTGTACAGATGCCATCTCCTGCACTTGTAAATAGACGTGAGCCCTTACATCATCACTAAAGTGCACCATGGATGGCTGGATCTGTATATATTTTATAAGAAATTGAAAGGACAAAAAAAATCCTGCTCCTCTCTTCCCATGTACAATCTTGCACGATGACAACGCATTGGGAAGGTTTCGCTGAACCCTTTGAATTGGGACTTGTTTTTTCCCTTGGGATAAATGGATTGAAGCTAGCGACAGCAGTACAAAGCATGGTTATTTATTGTGACAGTGTCATGTTTCTTTGATTAAAAAAATCCCTGAGAAACCAGTGTTTTTGTCACGTCTGTTAAGAGCCCATACATTTCTTTTTAAATTGGTAGATATTTTCTATAGATCAGGGATGGGTATTTTCAATAAAGAACCAAACAATTCGGTACAATGCCAGTGATTGTTACTTTTTCAAAGAAATTCAGCATAGTAAATGAATTAATCGGCCCAATATGTGCACTTTCGAGTGCCTTCGTTGGATTGCTGTTAAGGATCTTTATTGTAAATACTTGGTAGTATTCAGCTATACTTAGCATCTCTTATAGCAACTGAAGTATTCAAACTAGCCTTAAACATTTTCCCAAACCATATTACAGAAGTTAACAGAATGATAACTTGGATACAGACAAACAAGGTTCCCCATGCATGATTCCATGCCAGGAGCATTTGGTTGCGTTAACTGATGCTCAAGTTAACCACAGGTACTTTTCATTACACGTCAGAAATTTGGAAAAACTTGTGGAATTGGTGAAGATGACAGGAAAATAAAAACGTTTCCTGGAATCAATGAATTGACAAATGCAACAAGAACAACTTTTTCCCAGGGAATTTAATAAGCAACAATCATATCCAGATTAAAACGTTTGTAAAATGTCCAACCTTTTTTCTTAAAAACGGCTCCACAAAAGAAGCAAAGAGCAACGAACGTAAAGGAAAAAATACATGTTTTGAGAGTAACATCTACATACAACAAATTTCAAACGTAGGACTAAAAGGTGTTAAAAACCTAGATTATCAGTGGCATGTGTGAATGCATGTATATTCTGTTTAAGAAATGTCCATCAGGAATCCAGAGGAGCTTTAGAGTCAGACGAGTGTGTGTTTGTGTGGTAGTGTGTGTGGTTGTGTGTTTGTGTGCGTGTGTGGTCAAAAGACAGTCCAACAGCCTTCTCCCGCCGTTTCCTTGTCTTCAAGGATCTCTTTACCTGACAAAACAAAAACAACGATTAGATCCAAAGACGGGGCAGTATTCAAACCTGCCATCATTATAAATCATGAATAATCACGCGATATGAACAAATGATATTACGGACATGAAAACCTGACACGTATTGGAACACAGTTCTACTCGACCCTGGGTCCTGATACAACATCTCGCCCTATACTCAGTAGGCTTGGTACACTATGAGACGAGCTGGATACCAACTCAGGGCGGCAGGGGCATGTCGGGATACAACTGGTTACCAGACTAACAGCCGCCCCAAAGGGACCCGTATAGCCTCATGTCCCCAAAGGTCCTGGGCTCCCTAGGGGAACTCACTATCAGGCTCCCTGCCTTCTCTGCTCTGCCTGGGTCGCTCTGAGAGGGCCCTGTCTCAGAACTGGCGGCGGCGGAGTCCTCCTCCTCGCTGAACAGAGAGGCCAGCTCTTGGCCGGCGCTCCGTATCTGACGCAGGCAGCGGAGCTCAGTGGCCCTGCTGCCAACGCTCGCACACTCTGGGCTGGAGTCCAGCTCTCGCTCCGTTTCGCCCCCACAACCAAGGCTGAAAGGATTCTTCTGCACTACAACTCGCTCCCTCTCTCCACTCTGCTCTCCTTCCGTGGCTGAAGCCTCCCAGGGCCACGCGTGGGCCCCCCTGATGAGAGAGCACAGCTGACTAGGTTTATTTGTGTTCTCGTGGAGCTAATCATGAAGAATTACATGGCATAATTGCAACACGTCACAGCACTGCATACTAGGGCTGTGTTCAAAAAATCGATCCGCGATCCGATATCGATTCATGCTCAAAAAGCACGATATCGATCCAAAAATGTCTGGATCGATCTTGAAATAATTAAAAAAATATATATATAATTTTTTTTTTCAAATAATACTTGGATTTTTGTCTAAAATAAATACTTGATTCTTGACTCTTCTCTCTCAGTGTCCCTCTTACACGTACACAGATACAATCACAAACACATGGAGCTGTTTTGTCTATGGGACAGTATTTATTTGCATTATGTCTGTAAATAGATCGATATCGAATCGAATCGGATCGAATCGTATCGGATCGTGACCTTATGAATCGGAATCGGATCGATCCAGGAAATTCGGATAGATTCCCAGCCCTACTGCATACAGGGTTGCCCGTTTCTCCTGGGTTTGCTAGCCCTGATTATTAACTAGGTTCCCCCCTCCCTTCCTCAAAGGCATCTACATTATCTTAATACAGTGGATCTGCACTGGTTTTCACAGACTTTCCGTTAAGTCAAGTTCAGATCAAAGATTTGCAATAAGACTGCTTGCAAAATAACCACAAGGAAATATTGTGAAACAGGGCCATGACATCATTGCAACATGCGCAAAAATGCAATGACTAATTCTTTCCGTTTGCCAATAGCATTGTCTTGAAAACTTGAGGAGACGAGTCATTTTAAATAATACCATACTTTAGAAGCTTTAATTCACCTCAAGTGAAACCAATGATTAACCTGCACTTAGAAACAGGTGTAAGTTCAACATATTAATTCCATTTCAAATACTTTTGCTTACGCAAACAAGTCACGGTGGAGGTCCATTATCCTCCATGTTTAAATACTACAGTAGACAAGTCACTCGGCCTTCTGACCTGCTTCAGACGCACTGCACCTCACCGCCTAAACCTTCTCTGGGGGGCTCAAACTACCTTCTGTCTTCACAAGTGTTTGATCTGAACTGGGCTTGAGTCTGCCTGGACCGGTTCTCTTTCCTCCCCTTGTCCTCCCCTCCCTGCAGGTCCACCTGTCTCCCCCCCCCCTCCCCTCCCCAGGTCCACCTGTCTCCTCCCCCCCCCCCCCTCCCCTCTGCAGGGCGATGGCTCCCCCCCCCCCCTCCTCACCTCTGTAGGGCGATGGCTCCCCCCCCCCTCCTCACCTCTGCAGGGCGATGGCTCCCCCCTCCCCTCCTCACCTCTGCAGGGCGAATGGCTCCCCCCTCCCCTCCTCACCTCTGCAGGGCGATGGCTCCCCCCCCCCCCTCCTCACCTCTGCAGGGCGAATGGCTCCCCCCTCCCCTCCTCACCTCTGCAGGGCGCTGGCTCCCCCCTCCCCTCCTCACCTCTGCAGGGCGATGGCTCCCCCCCCCCCCTCCTCACCTCTGCAGGGCGATGGCTCTCTTCCCCCCATCGTCCTTGGGCTGCTGTTTGGACACCTTGGCCTCCGGTACGCCCTCGGACGGCCTCTTCCTGCCGCGCCCCGCCCCGGCCACCGCCACCACCACCACCTCCTTCTCCACCGCCCCGGCGGGACTGGCCGCCACGCTCGCCGACTTGGGGGGGCGTCCGCGCCGCTTGGGCACCGTGGCCCCCGGCGTGGCCGTGGGCGCCGTGTTCTGACCCGCCTCCGCCTAGGGGGGGGGGGGGGGGGGGGGGGGGGAGGGGGGGGTCGGGAGAGAGGGTTGGGAGAGAGGGAGCGGTCAGTGTCTGAGTAGGAACGAGGTGGATCGTCAGGCGTCCTGGACTGGAGAGCGCGCGGCCGGAGGGGGGACGACGGCGGTACCTTCTTGCCGCCGTCGTCGTTCTTGATGACGGGGTTCTCGTTGTTCTCCCGGGCGCCGGCCTCCGTCGATTCTGTTACCGCGTTACTATGGGAACAAGACGAGCGCGCCGTCAGTCACAATAGGATGAGCAGACGTCCCCCGACTGTCCAGCCAAGAGGGACCTCCGCCGTGTGTGTGTGTGTGTGTGTGTGTGTGTGTGTGTGTGTGTGTGTGTGTGTGTGTGTGTGTGTGTGTGTGTGTGTGTGTGTGTGTGTGTGTGTGTGTGTGTGTGTGTGTGTGTGTGTGTGTGTGTGTGTGTGTGTGTGTGTGTGTCTCTCTCTCTACCTGTTCTTGATGAGGGTCTGCGGGCTGTTCTGGGAGTTGGTGCTGGCGTTGCTGGCGGGGTCCGAGCCCACGGTGGGGGTCTTGATGAAGACCCTCCTCCCGGGTACCGTGAGGGGCTTGTTTACGGCCCCCAGCACCGGGCTGGGCTTAGGCTGCATGGCACGGAGAAGAGCACAGCTGGTTAGCATGCTACCACGAGGCCGGGGCTAGGGAACCACCAGCACTCTGAAGGCCCTGGTTCACACCCAGGTCCCAAACCCGAGTAGGGTTCGGGCCCTGGTTCACAACCAGGTCCCAAACCCGAGTAGGGTTCGGGCCCTGGTTCACAACCAGGTCCCAAACCCGAGTAGGGTTCGACACGTTCAACATGCAGAGTCTGAGAGCGCTGGAGGATCGGATGCTCCTGATTGGTTGTGTGCTGCTAGTACACAACCAGCGAATCAGCGCGGTGCGTGGGAGCGCCATGCGTCTCGCGCCATTGAGAACGCACACGCTAATGTGTAGTTCGCAGTGGTCTTCGATGTGTTTCAATGCAACTTTTCGGCCGAAGGGGTCAGACGAGAAGCAACAGAGTGGTATGATAACGGCAGACGGCCTTTGGTTTGAGTAGGCCCTTTCAGAAGACAGACATACAATTCAATTGAACTCTCTTGGAGAACCATAAGCAGAAGTGTCGTCTTACAGGGTAACATTCGATATTTCATAAAGCCTGCCGTTGGTAAGCTAGGTGGAACAATAGTGCAACAGGATCCCTCTAGGAAGCTGAAGTGCCGGAGAGTGAACACCATCTGAAGAAACAGGACGTACCTTCCCAGTGAGCAGCATCTGTCTCATCTCTGCTGACAAGTAGTCTTTGTCGTTTTTGAAGTCCTGGTGACCAGAAAGGAAAAGCATCTTTGATTAGCATCCATTTCAAAATGCGCCTTGGCTCAGAACTCGCCAATGGTTCCTGGAAACGTTGGGTTAACGTGGGAGTGTTGGCGTCACCTTGTCCTGGATGAGGTAGAACTTGGACGGTATGACGGGGTCTTTGGGGGACTCCAGATGGCACGCGGTGCTCTTGTTGGCGATGACAAACAGAGCTACGTCGCACACGATGTACAGCTTCTGTAACCCACGGAAACGCAAACAACGCCGTCAGGCTGAGGCCCGCTCAAAACACTGACGGCTGAACCCCGGCAATCATAATTTATACATCGTCACAGATTCCCTCGAACTTAAACAAAGTGGGCTCGCGAGATAACGTCACAGTGATTAGTTCTCGTGTTTGAGTCCATACACACGCCGGAGTTGTCGTGATAACTGCCTGTTAGTTTACCGCATGAGATGGGGATCCTACACTTAAATAGAATAAAATGTTGCTCTACGGTAACAAGATGAATATGTGGTTCATGTTTACGGAGAATACTAATCAGACGGTCAGCGTGGGAGGCTCGTGTTTCAGGGGTGCAATCAGTCTGTCTGGATACAAGATACCAACTGCGATCAGAGCCAGTAAGACCTGATTTAATTTGGAGCAAATAAATAATGTATGACTTAATTAGCCCAGGTAAGTGTGCATATTTGACAACTGCGTGCATGTGCATGTACCTGTGCACGTGTGTACCTGTCTGCATGTGCGTGTACGTGCATGCGTGTGCCCTTGTATGTCTGTGTGAATGCATTTCTGTGCGCGTGGGTGTGTACCTCGGTGGCCTTCACGTCGTCGGGACACTGCGCGTCCTTGCTCTGCTTGATGTTCTCCACCATCTTCCTCAGGAAGGCGTGGCTGTTGTTCTCGTTCTTGGTCATCAGCACCTCCAGCATGAACCACAGGCACCTGCGGCAGAAGAGGACGGCGGTGAGTACACCGGAACACTCTCGCTCTGTGTGGCAGTGGACACGGAGGGTAACAATAGCACAGATAATAACAATGATCCGGACTAAAGCCTGGAGCTCTCTGGGGCTCTGGGACAGCAGAGCGAGAGTAGAGGAAGCTTCATGAAACCCACTCTTTGATGTCCTTGAGCTGGTCGTACTCCTGGGGTTTGGTGAAGTCCGGGTCGTGCGCCAGTAGGTGGATCATGAACGGCACCACGTACTCCGGGAGGAGGGACACCAGTTTCTCTGGACGGGACAGAAAAGGGCCGGGGTCAGATGTAACCCAAACACTGCGTTGTTTTGGATTGAACACCGAATGATTTAGCTGCTGCAGTTAAAATAAAACAATGAATGAACTTTTACTCAAAGATACTTCAGACTACACTGAAGTATTTCCACCTTCAGTGCTAAAAAGGTGTGGTCAAACAGACCTAGAGCTCAGTACTCATCATGTGGTTTACAGTACTATCATGTAAACATAGTGAACAGACCTAGAGCTCAGTACTCATCATGTGGTTTACAGTACTATCATGTTAACATACTGAACAGACCTAGAGCTCAGTGCTCATCATGTGGTTTACAGTACTATCATGTAAACATAGTGAACAGACCTAGAGCTCAGTACTCATCACGTGGTTTACAGTACTATCATGTAAACATAGTGAACAGACCTAGAGCTCAGTACTCATCACGTGGTTTACAGTACTATCATGTAAACATACTGAACAGACCTAGAGCTCAGTACTCATCACGTGGTTTACAGTACTATCATGTAACCATACTGAACAGACCTAGAGCTCAGTGCTCATCACGTGGTTTACAGTACTATCATGTAAACATACTGAACAGACCTAGAGCTCAGTACTCATCACGTGGTTTACAGAACTCGTTCTGAACGCACCTTGGGCGAGGGGGTTCTGTTTGATGTACTCTCGGCGGACGGTGATGTTCTTGAGGAGACACTGGCGTGCGTGTGCTCGCCGCTCCTTTACGGGGTCTTTGGCGCACAGCGCGAACACGGCCAGGTACTCCAGCGGCAGCATCAGCTTGGCCAGCGCCAGGTGCAGCTTCTGGGCGAAGATCTGCCGCACCTGGTAGCACTCGTCCTGCAGCACGGGGGGAAGCGCGCGAGCGAGTCAGCGTTCGGGGTTTTTCGGCGGCTTATTCGTTTTTCCCCCCCACACACACACACGTCACAAAAAAACACACGAGGGGGTGGACTCACATTGATGACGAGCCCGCACAGCTGGAACTGCTCCGGCGTGATGATGTCGTGGTAGCAGGGCTCCTGGGCCAGCTTCATGATGGCGCCCCCTGCAGCCAGCCTCAGGCGAGACATGTCCGATTTACTAGGAGGGGAGAGACACATTACCAAATGGAAGAATGCCAGGACTGGCCTGAGCTCGTCCACTAATGGGGGAGGGGTTTTGTCGGTTGAACATGCCGGTCCGTCGTCGATGTCGGACGTCTTTGTCCTGGAGCCCTAGTCACCTGATCTTCTTCTGCTCCGTGAGGTCGCCCTCGCTGACCAGCATGGCCGACAGCAGGCGCAGCGTGGAGTTGGCCGACTTGGACTGGTTGTTCTTCATTCCCAGTAACCAGCGTACCAGAAGCTTAATGGCCTGGACCTGGGGGGGGGGGGGGGGGGGGGGGGGGGGGCGACGGCGACAGGTCAGGTGTGACGGTTGCAGTACCCTGACGGGGTTTTAACAACAGGTTCTCTAATAGGTGCTCCTCTATACTGCGCTCCAGGTGCAGCGTCTCACCTTGGCCAGGACCTCGGGCGACACCTCGTCGTCCAGGCTCCACAGCTTCCCGTTCTTGTTCCCCGTTGACTGGAGGCAGAGGTTCACCGTTACCGCCTTCGCCATGTTCAAAAGCGTCACATTTTAAAAACACACACACACTTCTCCACGGTGCCACATGACAGGAGGCCGTACACATTGCGAGTAGGAATGCGTGATATAAACGATATACGATATAAACGATAAAAAATGGCCTACGATAGATTTTAGTTATATTGCCCTATCGCGATAATGTATGTTTGACGCGATCTATCCATGACCCGTGAAATATAAAGAGCCACGAGCTGCAACCGTCTGCAACGCATCGTCCGCGACCCACGAAATTTAAAAAGAGCCACGAGCTGCATCGCATCATCCGCGACCCGCGAAATTGAAAGAGCCACGAGCTGCAACCGTCTGCAACGCATCATCCGCGACCCGCGAAATTTAAAGAGCCACGAGCTGCAACCGGCTTTAACGCATCATCGTCATCTAAGTAAATATGGCTGAAAGCGAAACGGAGGTGCTGGTGATTGCACTCATTTCATGTTCATTTCAAAATTGTATGCGTTCATTTTGCACTTTTTATGTTTTAATATCAAGTATCTGTGCACACACTTGGAAGATTTTTCTTTATTTAAAATAGCCATGCCTAATACTGGCCGTATTTCCCTAATTCACAGTATCCGTTTCTTTATTAGCAAGACACCACCAGTTTTAATTTCGTTAAGAGAAGCATACGTCATTAAACAGAAGATTTTTTTCTTTGTTAAAGTCTCTGCAGCTACAACATTATGTTGTTTGATTACAGTTTTGCACAATAAATGTTCTCAAAACGACATAGGCCTACTAAGTTTCTTTCTTCTTTTGTTTTATACATTTAGCAGTTTGGCTTTCCTTAGAGTCTATGTAACCTGTTCTGAAATGGTTCTATTACGATTTATATATCGTGATCTATATCGTTATCGCAATAGGTTGCAATGTATATCGCAATATGGATTTTAGGCCATATCGCCCATCCCTAATTGTGAGCGTACCGGTGAGGACAGGTTAACTGAACGTGAAGGAGTTTTTCAATGTGTTCGTCGGCCGGCTTGCGCTATAGCATAGGTGTGTGTGCTCTCGTGTCCGGATGAGGGGTGCGCGCGGCCTACCCTGTCGTTCATGAGCAGGTCTTTGACGATGAAGTTGGCCACGATGGACTTCATGGGGGAGGCGAACTGATCTGGGGCCAGCATGGAGATGTGGCCCAGGGAGACCAGCGGGGTGATGAGCTGCTCTGGGACATCTGCGTTCAGACTACGCGACAGAGGCTGGGGAGGGGGGAGGGAGAGAGAGGGAGCAGAGTCACTACTACAGGAGGAGGCCGACGGACAACAAGACTTCTGTTAGCACGGCGTCGGAAATGACACCGGTAACCATCTTGCAGACATAACCGTCATTCTTACAACAAAGAAACAAAGCTGGGGCTTCAACAGAAAGGTGGATTTGTATTGTATTGGGTGATGTTTCATTTTGAGTTATTGCTTGCACAAATTGTCAACCAAGACCACCTGGACAGATGTAAAGCGTTGTGCGCCGTCGTACCTCAAAGATCTGTGCCAGCTGCACCTCCTTGTTGTTGAAGATGGCGTGGATGCAGTGGACGGCCTGTTTGGCTTGGTGGGGCGTGCCCCGCTTGGCCTTCTGGTGCAGGACGGGGATCAGAGTCCTGGGGGGCACATAGGCATTAGGGACAGAGCCCGCCGAACCCCCAAACCCTCAGGACACACACACACACACACACACACACACACACACACACAGACACACAAACACACACACACAAACACAGAAAAACACACTTACACACACAAACCCACACCGAAACACTCACAACCACAGAACCACACACACACACGCACACACACACACAAACAGAAACACTCACAACCACAGAAACACACCCACACCCCTAACCCTAACCCCACAATCGTATCTGCGTATCTGTTCCCTTACGATCGTATCTGCTGCAGCTCCGTCTCGATCTTCTGGCCCGTGTTCCTGAAGATCTGGATGGCCGCCTCTGCCACCTTGTCGTCCTCCATCTTCAGGCACTGCAGCAGGGACTCGTACGTCTCCGCCGAGTGGAACGCCGTGGGGTGGGTGAACGACAGCACCTGCACAGGACAGCCGGGGGTTAACCCACGGGGGGCTGAAGAGGGAGCAGGCTAGGTCGCCCCCCCCTCACCGCAGCCGCTATTGAACCGGTTTGTGATGGGACTGCTTGTGAAGGCGAAGTGATTCATTAGCCATCACCCCCCCCCAACCAAACCTTGTGACATTGCTATTGTTTTCCGGGCTTGAGACCATAACAACAAGCTCTTCCCAAGGTCTAAAATCCTTGGAAGGTGAAGGAAGAACTCCAAACATAATGTTGAATAACTCCCTTCAGGAAAACGGTGAGCATTGAAGTCATCAGAACCCTACGTCTCTTAAGCTCTCCCCGACAACGGTGAACCTTGAAGTCATCAGAACACTACGTCTCTAAGCTCTCCCTGACAACGGGGAACCTTGTAGTCATCAAAACACTACGTCACTAAATTCCCTTTAGGGAACTGAGAGCTATGAACTAATCAACAACATAACGCCTCTAAACTCGGATCCGTGGCGTCGTTTCAAAAGCACAACGTTGCTCATCTCCCTTCAGGAAGTCATCAAAACATGAGATCACCAAACAGTGAGCGTATCCAGTCCCCCCCGGGGTTACCTTGAGCAGCTCCAGCCCGGATCGGATGGCGGTATCTGGCGTCACTCCCTCCTCGTCGTCGTCGGCCGTGCCCTCGATAGACTTATTAAGCAATTTTACCAGGGCGCTGAAATAAAACACACGCTTAGAAACGACGCATCCATCTCCCAGCTCAATAACCTAAAATAACTTAAAACGGGTGATATAATGTTGCAAAAATGTGGCGGTAATCGTGACAAAAACAAGCCAATAAAAAAAAAAAAAAAAGGCTTTTGGCCCTTCCCCTGCCATGTTTTTCCATTGCATGTAAAGGGTTAACACCAGTACTGGTTGCCGGGCTGCAGTAACGCCGCTCCACCAGGAGGTGTCTCAGTGCATAGGAAGGACCCTGTTCCAATGCATTATCTTGTGGGTCTGGGCACGCGTGTGTGTGTTACACAATATCATGGCGAACACAAGGGGAGTGCATAACGCTGGGTCTCGTGTGAAGTCAGACGGGCGTGTGTGTGCTCACAGTGGGGCATTGTGTGGCGGTCCCCTGAGAATCCAATCTGGAGGGACTGGGGATGTATTGTGTTCACATCCCTTCCGATACAAACGGAGCATTTGTAAAAACGAATTAATTTTGATGATTAATGAATGTAGAGAGTGGAGCCGAAACTGAAACGAGGATCCTCTTCACGACGGAAAGCGTTTGCTAAACCAGGAGGTACGCGTCTGATAAACCAGTGGCGCCCCACTGACCTGATGGCTTCAGAGTCGATGTGGACAGGGGCAATGCGCTCCAACAGGAACTTGACCATCTCCAGGAAGGGGTTGGTTGGCTGCTTGGGGAACGTCAGCTTCCGGGTGATCTCCCTCTGAAAACACACGGACACACGCACTGTATTAACTACCAACCAACAACCACCTCAACCCCTAAAGGCATCATTTAAAAAGTAATACCATGGCACAATAGCGCCTACTAGGGGTGTGAACGGTTACAAAAAATTGTGAACCGTTTTATTTAAATTAATTAATGATTTATTTATTTATTTTTTACGGTGGACCGCAGTCGCTGACTCGGTTTAACTTCGTTCAATAGGGGGTTTATTTGTTTATCAACACGGTGGATGCGCGAGCAGTATGATCGCAAAAAGGAAAATTTGTTTGACCGGTTGCCATGGTTATCTCTGTGTGGTTAATTAGGATGTTGTCAGCTTACAGTTACATTAAACTGTAATCAGAAAACGCGGTTATATGGTATAGACCCTAGAGTATCTGTGGTATAAAGGGTCGAATTTCGAACTGGGACGAATTTCGAATTATAAATATGTAAACTTTATGTTGAAAGTTTAAACAATAGCACGGTGATTATTATTTTTATTTATTTTTCCGTTCACTGATTTTTCCTCAACGGTTATGATTTACTAACCGATTACACGTGTACCCGTGCACACCCCTAGCGCCTACCTTTATAAACATTAAAGGCATATATGGCCTTTATAAGGATTAGTATCTGGTACCTGTAAAATATGGACCCACGCGCGCCTCTCTGTTTCTATCGAGGAGCACCCATTTGAACCGAGCCTTGCTGGGACTTTGAGGGATTAGGAGTGTTTGCATGGCCGCTCACGCAAGGACTACAGTGAAACGGCGACGGGACGGATATCCCTAAACCGAATCCATTTTTTCAAAAACGATAGCGTGTGTTGTGACGATCTCTCCCTCTCTGCCCGTCGCGTATCTGACCTCACGGGCCGTCCAATGGTTAGAGAGAGGCGGGATCCTCTGGTGATACGGTGCACCTTTGCTTCTGTGCAGTCTATTTAACTTCTCTCGCTCTGATACACTCCTCTGTAGGCTCGTGCTCCTCGTTTTTCTTCTGTTTTAGTATTCCCCCAGCCAGAGCTGCTAGACGCTCAACACACCGACACATTGCCCCCCTACTGACGCCCCGCGTTCATTCATTAACGTTAATGGTTGTGTTCTGGTTACTCCTAAGGAAGTTGACAAGGTTGACAATCTCTTTTGAAAAGCTGTTTCTATGTGAACTCCCTTTTGGGTCTGGCTCCTGAGCCAGTTGTGACAGCGTGCGTGTGTGTGTGTGTGTGCGTGTCTCACCACACAGATCTCGGCCTGCTTGCAGGAGCAAGTGGGGCTGATGAGAGTGTCCAGCTGGATGCGCAGCTTCTCGTCCTCCCCCAGCACCTGGTTGAACCTCTTCATGAAGTCCTGGGCCTTGCCGGCGTCCGGAAGGTTCTCTGGAACACACAGCGGGCCAGTGAGCCGGGGCGGGCAGAACCATGGCTTCATGACAGGAACACACAGACACGTGTGGCCACTGTGTGTGTGAATGTGTTTGTTTGTGTGTGTTTATGTGTGTGTACGTGTGTGTACGTGTGTGTGTACGTGTGTGTGTACGCGTTTGTGTGTGTACGTGTGTGTGTGTGTGTACGCGTGTGTGTGTGTACGTGTGTACGTGTGTGTACGTGCGCGTACGTGCGCGCGCACGTGTGTGTGTACTGTGTACGCGTGTGCACGCTTCTGTGTGTATATGGTGTAGACTTACTGGAAATGGTCATCAGCTTTCCAAACATGCCTGTATTATTGGCCTCACACTAAATGGGAGAAAGATAAAAAAGTTTACACTTTGAACCCAGCATTTGGCACAGTTAAAATAAGCATTCATCTTTCGGTGGGAGGGGAATACATCCATTTAAAAATAGACAGATGGAGACACAACTATATGTACAGGCATGTGTACATGCGTGCGCGTGTGTATGCGTGCGCGTGTGCACGTGCGCGCTCACCGGTGGCAGCTTGTGGAGGTCCAGCAGTTCCCGGACCAGTCCCCGGAGCATGTTCTGACACTTCCACATCTCATTCAGAGCTCTGAGGAGAGACCGAGACGCCATCAGGTGGCAGGAAGGGACATGTAACCAGAGAACTGTAGCCAACCAGACAAACCCATTATCTTCTTCCATCGATTGATCAATGGGGGAACTATTTTTATTAAAAAAAATCGAAATGACCTAAATCTGCTACAGTGTATTGTATTCTACATGGTGACCTAAATATCACGTTGGTTTCATACTATTAAAAAGGGGCTGTAGAGAAGATTCAAGAGCTTTTCATTTGAGCGTAATGTTTTCGAAATCCCATAACGATCGCCCGCTGGCGAGTGAAATACTCTGAGCATGTTTTCTGGCTGACTGCCTGTCTTTCCCATCAATCTTTCCCATCCGTCTCCTTGGCTTACAAGGCCAACCAATGAGAGACATGTAGGAGGTTGCGGTTTTATTTGCCTTGTTTATTTTCACGATCGTGCTCTCTTCCTCTCTCCTCCACTCTCTTGCTTTACAACTCTCAGACCCACAGAACCTTCTACAGCAGCTATGGATCAACGTGTTCAAGGAGTTCTTCCAGTTTCTGTGTGTGTCTGCGTTCTTGTGTGTGTGTGTCTGCGTTCTTGTGTGTGTGTGTCTGCGTTCTTGTGTGTGTGTGTCTGCGTTCTTGTGTGTGTGTGTCTGCGTTCTTGTGTGTGTGTGTGTGTCTGCGTTCTTGTGTGTGTGTGTGTCTGCGTTCTTGTGTGTGTGTGTGTGTCTGCGTGTGTGTGTGTGTGTGTGTGTCTGCGTTCTTGTGTGTGTGTGTGTGTGTGTGTGTGTGTGTGTGTGTGTGTGTGTGTGTGTGTGTGTGTGTGTGTGTGTGTGTGTGTGTGTGTGTGTGTGTGTGTGTGTGTGTGTGTGTGTGTGTGTGTGTGTGTGTGTGTGTGTGTGTGTGTGTGTGTGTGTGTGTGTGTGTGGTACTGACTTGACGGCGTTTGTGTCCAGGCAGGCGTACAGGTAGTAAAGACACTTCATCTTCTCCTCCGTGTCCAGACTGTGGGGAACCATGTACTGGGCGAAGATCTTCTCCACTAGTAACCTGAGGATCAGTGAGCACAGATGGCATGGTGAGATACATTAAGGAAGATGCAGATAGCAGAAAAGCCAAGAGCTCTCAGACGGAGATACGGCAATTAACAATTCATCCTCCGCAGCTTTGAGAAAACCCTCCATAACCCTTCCATATTCGAGTCCTTGTACCGTATAATCAGAAAACGTAGTATCACTGTGTAGCACTGGGTCACCTGTCATTTGAAATCACGCGCATCCAAAGAGCAACAGAGTCATCCACCCACAACTCAGTAAACCCAGACATTCTTTTCTCTCTAAAAATCAATTCGGATCCGTGGAGAAAAAGGCAAGGAAAGCACATTATGAACAATGCATGAAGGCTGCAGTAAAAAAACAAAGCCAGAGCGTATTTCCTCCTTTGGTGCAAAACAAAAACCATCAACACTCGTTACAGTTCGGCGCTGGCCAGACCAGCTCGAAGAGAGCTGAGCTAGGCTGAAAGAAAGGAAGACAAGAGCCTTGAAGAAAGCTGTGCATTCGTCTGTCTGCCCGCATGTGCCAGTCAACCGCTGTAGCTCATCCACAACTCAGTAGCCGGCTGGTCTTCAGCGTACCCAAGTCATCCCCCACTACATCGCTCGTAGACAGCCTGCCATTCATCCAGGACATGGGCGAACCCATACACCCCAGCCCGTCCACTACTCTCTGCAACGGCCTGGTACTCCCTGACTAAAAGGGGGGGGGGGCCACAGCTAAACTCAAAGAATCCCGATTGCTGGCTGACCTGGCTCCAACATGGTGGAACGAGCGCCCCACTGTCATCCGGGTAGCAGAAACACACCCTACACATCCTCCATCACCGACTGATGATTGGCCTTTGCCCATGAAAAGAAAACTCCCATCTTTTCTGTTTCTCCATTTGTTAAATGCAGCCCATGAAGCTCTTTTCTTATTCGATTCATTTCATGTACTTGAAGGAGTCTTGCAAACCATGAGTGGTCCCTTCATGGTTCGATGCCCTTATGCATCCAGTTGCTTCGGAAAAAAACGTCCACTGAATAAATAATAAGTAATGCAACATAGGGCTGCTAGATTATGGAAAAAATCATAATCACTCAGAGAACTCAGAGAAAAAAGTACACAAAATGGTCCAAAAGAAAATGTTCAAATCTAAAATAATGTACAGATATGTATGCAGCTGTTCTTCCACTTTCTATAAAAAAAAAACTTGATTATGTTAATTTTGTGATCGTTTGACGCTAAAATCTTAATCGAGTTCGGATTTCGATTAATCGCCCAGCCCTAATGCAAAATCCCCACTAGTGCTGCGTACTGAGACTCTCCGTCCCGGTCGGCCTGGTGTGCTCGGCGGCCCGCTTACTTGTCATCGATGCTGTTCTGGTAGTAGATGTGGAGCAGCTTGTCCTTGATCCAGGTGATCTTCTGGGCGCACTCCTTGCCGGCCTCGTGGTGCAGGCAGTACTTCTTGTAGAGCTGGGCCAGCCCCATCATGGCCTCCTTGCGGACGCGCCACTGTAGCCGGGCAAGCGGGAGAAGCAGGAGGACGGCAGGGAACCATGGGAGAGAGAGGGAGGGAGAGAGAAGAAGGTAGGGCTGTGTTCAAAAAATCGATCCGCGATCCGATATCGATAAAAAAAGCACGATATTGATCCAAAAATGTATGGATCGATCTTTAATTAATAAAAAAAAAAAAAAAAAAAAAAATTAAATAATTTTAAATTTCAAATAATACTTGGATTTTTGTCTAAAATAAATACTTGATTCTTGACTCTTCTCTCTCTGTGTCCCTCTTACACGTACACAGATACAATCCCAAACACATGGAGCTGTTTTGTCTATGGGACAGTATTTATTTGCATTATGTCTGTAAATAGATCGATATCGAATCGAATCGGATCGAATCGTGGATCGAATCGGATCGTGACCTTATGAATCGGAATCGGATCGATCCAGGAAATTTGGATCGATTCCCAGCCCTAGAAGAAGGCATATGGTATTTATAGACAAAGCCAAGACCCACAGTCTACATTCATTGATTCATTGCGGCCCATTACAAAAGAGCCCAAAGCTCAAAGGGATAATATGATAACATATTAAGACTTGATAAATAATCCTTATGCCTCCCACGTCGGGAACCAGGGCTAACGGAAAGCACTTAAGAGTGGACTGTCAATACGCTGCACTCAAGTAGCGGAAACACTTCCTCCGATCCCTGAATGGATCAGTGTGAGAACACGGGGGGGGGGGGGGGGGGGGGTGAGTGACTCATGTGGGTGAGTCGACGCCGGCGCCTCACCCTCTTGTCCAGGGTCCTCTCCCGGACGAAGCCCAGCAGCTGGTCGTTGACCAGGTTCAGGTCCTTCTTCCCGGCGTTGATGATGGTGACGATGACGTCGTGGCGGATGGCTTCCTCCGGGTCGTGTGAGCGCACCTTCAGGTATTCTGATTGGACAGGGCGAAGAGACACCGTTTAATCGACCCGGAGCTCACAGAACCACCAAGGGTTGAGAGAGGGCATCAGAATGCATCATGGGATTTTTTTTATTGCCAATCCTACTCAGTTTTGAGAGTACTCAAGAGATGTTAAATCCCAAATAAAGGAAAATATACCGTATCCTGGGCTAATCAAAACTTTGTTTACCACGTCTCGCCTGAGAAACAATGTGGCAGCATTAAACACAACAATTTCACCGACATGATTTCATAATTAAATTACCGAAATTAATCACTACTACTACTACTACTACACATTGTTGTTCTCCTGTACTTCCAAAATGGAGGTGGTGATTGCAGTGCGACGTTGCAATGCACAAGCCCTATAGCAAGATTAGGATGGAAAAGAGTCATGCACACACAAACACACACCTGTGAGGTCTTTGGCCAGGTCTGGGTGGTTCATGAGGCAGTGGCTAGCAAACTTGACACACTCCAGACGAACAGGGACATGGATGTCATTGAACCTGCAGAGGAATACGTAGAAGCATGTCAAAATCATATCCTTATCCGATCATAACCAGCCACTAACATAAACACACTGAATCTAAATAAGAATATATGTTAGGAAATCTAAAAAAAAATCCTTTATGTAAGCAAAGTAAGTAATGTATTAAACTGTGCGTGTGTGTGTGCGTGGTCTCACCGTCCTAGGAAGCATTGCCAGAGGGGTCTGTTCTGTGTGGCCAGCTCCGAGTCTTTGGCCCCAAACAATTTAGCGAGCAAGCGTACCACGGCTAGACGCTCCTCACCGTCATTGCTCTAAGAAGGAGGATAATACGGACGTAACATACGGTACACATCAGTGTTGGGAACGCTAATTTAAGAAAGTAATTAGTTATAGTTACTCACTACTTGTTCCAAAAAGTAACTGAGTTAGTAACTGAATTACTCTATAATAAAAGTAACTAGTTACAGCTTAAATAACGGCGTTACTTAACGCCGTTCTTTTAAACGGCGTTATTACCAACACTGGTACACAAACAGTACATAACAAGCCAGTGACACAATGGCCACACTCCAACAACTTTAAAGATAATGCAATGCAAGCTCTTCGTAAAATGAAATAACTATGATATAACTATAACTGTAGCTACAACTCCTGCCACTAGAGGCTGCCAAGGGGAAGCCTTAGATAGTGCAGCTTTAAATAGCTCTCTGAATGGGTCGAAGTAAAAATGAAACAGACCCTCAAAAAGCCAGTGTGCTCATGTCATATGAAGCAGTGTTACCTTGAGTTTGAACTCCAGCTGAGGCATTACGGAGGTCAGCAACAAGGGGTCGATGGCAAACAGTTCCTGGATCAGGTCAAACACGTGCTCCGATAGGTCACTGACGGACGACTTGCCCATCACGAGAACCTGGTTGAAGAACTGAGGGGAAAGGTACAAACTAATTAAAAGACCTTCGTCTTGACACACAGTGAGATCATTTGGTGGTTTGAATAAAGTGATTTGATGTTTTCCTGTGACTTTGGTTGATGTCTTTAAACGCGCAAGCAGACATTGAAGAAAAATTGTTTATTAACAGAAATAGTGGCAGTGGTGCATCTGGTGTTGGTTCCTCTAATCCTGTTTCCTGGGACGTGGACTAGCCAATGGGCTGGGTAAACACAGAGGAGGGAGTGTCCCGGACACCACGGTAGGACTCCAGGCCATACTCACATTAGCGATGCAGGTCTCGATGGTCTGAACGGTCCTCTTCAGCAGCGTCTTGGCCAGGTCGTACGCCTGCTTGTTCAGGTTCTGCGGTGGAAAGGAAGGTACCGGTGAGTGCCTCTGATCCTGTGTGTGCATGTGGACGTTTGGCAAGGCGCCTTGACAGTGCGGGTGAAGGACTACAAGCAATCACAATTAAATGGGTAGCCATCCATTTATTAGGGCGTCAACGCCCTCTGCAATGCAGGATTGCATCTCGAACCCTAAACACATTGCGTCGACATCCTCTCCCAGGTACTGCCACAACAGCGCTTTTGGAAGAGTCAAATCAATATCTCAATCCAGACCTATTAATTATCAATACAGCTGACGGCGATGTATCCCGTTTCCTCATCGTTTGTGTCCGCCTTTGGGTCGATATAGCAAAAGGTCTAGAAAAAACTTGATTCCAGTCTCAGCTTTCATACGGTACTTCATCTCATAAAGTCCTTGTGCCGTGTTTGAGACAAACACCCTCCAGGGACACCTTGGGTGCCAAGGAACCGGGACGGAGGGTTCAGGTCTGCAACCCACGATGGTTTTCATCGTCCATTAATCTAACGCCTATTATTCAACGAATAATTGAGTCCGTCTTGAATAAAAACAGATGCCAACGAGTTACCAGAGCCCACAGAGATTAAATGTGCCTTTTCTGTCAAGCAGCCAAAAAATACAAAACTATTAATTTCTTAAGGATCCTTGAAGCAAATATTTGTATTGAACGTCAACATCAAGCAGCCCGTTTTATCTGCGCTTGGTGAATTCTGGAATGCCCACCTTGTGTGCAGGAATGAGGTTTATAAGGATGGTGTCCAGCAGCTCCTGTGTGACGCCGTCTCCCTCCGTGATGATAGAACTCATCAGGTCCATCATGTGCATCTGCACCTTCTGATTATGGCTGTTACTGTGAGGACAGGCATACGTTTTAGACACGTCTACCGTAATAGGCTTAGGAAAGAAACAGTAAAGACGCCCAAGGTACTAATGGGATTCTTGTGAAATCCTTACAATTCTCGACAACGCACGTGCATGAACAAATTGCATGCAAATTCTTCCCTAGTTCATGATGAAAACAGATTTAAATATTTCTCATTCAAATCTATATATACACTTAGTGTGAAACCAAAGAGTTGAACAAAAGCTTTTGTTTTAAGTACAAAGGAGACCCTGGTGCTTACTTGATGACTGAGAAGAGTGTTTTGAAAAGCTGGATGAAGATCTCATTGCAGTCCTCCAGCTCAAAACAGATGTTGTATGACTTCACCCAAGCCAGGTTCTGCAGAAGAACACAAAGATGGGGAAGATAACTCCAAACCTTACTCCTCCTCACAAACAAACCCTCTTTTCGTCACACTACCCCGGTACAGAGGCCTGCCTCTCATTACCTCCAGCAGGTAGAAGTATCTGTTGAACTGGGGGCTCTTGGTGTCTTCCAGGCCCTTGAGCTGTCTGGTGATGAACAGAAAGATATCCTACCGAGAAGGAGACATAGAATAGGAATTGAACAGAACATTTCATCAACTTCAGTTCTGAGCTGTAGGTTGCTCACTTCAGAAGCACATTTGGTTTCAGTCTTCAGAAAAAGCGCTTAGTTCAACAGATGGGATTAGGAGGTCAGCCGGCACTTTGACAGCGACCTGCTGCGCTTCATGGTCGACATTAGTCAGATAACCATTATATAACAAAAACCAAATGAATGACCTTTACAGCGATCGACAGCAGGCACTAAGTCCTTGCCAACCCAAACCCCACTGGGGTTCTGTGCTCTAACGCATGGCAGCTGGGAGAGGCTGTGTCACCTTGAGTTAGGGCTGGGCGATTAATCCAATTTTGATCGAGATTTTAGCGTCACACAATCACAACATTAACATAATCATGTTTTGTTTTTTTAAATGTTTTATAGAAAGGGCAGAACAGCTGGATACATATCTGTATATTATTTTAGATTGGAACAATTCATTTTTTAACCGTTTTGTGTTTTTTTAAGGCGAAAATTCAAAGTTCTCAGTTACAATGTTTTTTTTTCGGGAGAGGCATGCTGATAAATACAACACCTTTTCAAACTCAAAAATAATCGTTTGAAAAATCGTGATTTCAATATTGACCAACACAATCGTGATTATGATTTTTTTCCCATAATCGAGCAGCCCCTACCTTGAGTTTGTCGTGGGACGTGTACGGAGCCTCCGGCGCGTAGATCCTGAAGATGTCCGCCAGGCAGCAAGCCACCAGCAGACGCACGTCCTTGTTGGGATTCCTGAGGAAGAACTCTGAGGCCAGGTGCAGCGCCAGGTCCAGATACTGCTGCTTCTCCTCCTCAGAGTCCTGGTCCATGTCCATGTAGGTCTTCACCACCATCTGGGGAGAGCCAGCCACAAAGACAGAAAGAGAGCGAGAGAGACGGAGGGTGAGGTGTATGTGTGAACCAGCAAATAATGTAGAGAACATAAAGAGTATTTCAAGATGGAGATCAATGGCCAGTTTGGTTTGTTTTGAGAAATGGTTGTTAATGTTGTTTGTGAATTAAAAAGCTCCGGCTAAGAAAAGAGCTCAATAATGTACTTTCAACGTGGGGTTTTAAAGTTTGCCAGACTGCTCATTTGTCAGGGCAGGGGGGGGGGGGGCATTACCAGAAAAATGTATGTTGCCACATTCGAGAAACAAGGAAATACACAAATTCACCATAATCAATTGTGCACAAATGCTATGTTTGGTAGCAAATGATGTGACTAGGTATGATAGTAACATATTACGGCTATAATACGCCACTTCATGCAGTCTCCTCTTAAGGTACAAAGTGGAATAACGGGGGAAGGTAAAGGCCAAATTAAGTTAATATCTCTGCAATAAACGTCACTGACCAACTGTTTTTCCTACACATTGTCACAATCTTGTTCATTTTGGAATGTTAAACCAATTATCGTAAATGTTGCACCTTTAAAGTCCTCACTACATAACGTTGAACAATGATATATCTACAGTGACCCAATAGGCCATAAGAGGATTACTTTAGTTTCTCAGAGTGACAATACAGATTTATATTTACTCGTTTTAGACCAATCATCTCAAGAGAGCTTGAACAAGCAATGAAAGATGGGAAGGCACATGCACCAGCATTGGGTGCTTAAGAAGAACCATTGAACTGGATGGAATTACCTCACAATCCTAAACCTTGTTTCCACCAAAAATGACCTGGAACTTCCATTCCCAAGTGCTACATTGCTCCGTTCTCTGCGCTTCCACCGTGGTCTAAAGACCCCGGAAGTTTAAGCAAATAAAAGCCCCTTTACATCAGGCACAAAACGAATGGAGCACATGAGAAATCAATAAATACTATGAGAAAAAAACAACTTTCATCAAAAATATCCTATATATTAAGAGGATTATGGAGTTCGATTTTAAACACTGTAGTGAAGCACATTTTGCGGTTGAGGGCGATTATAATAAGTAGGTGTGCATCAGTGGAGGCTTCTCCATTGAGGAGAGGGAGGAAGATCCTCCCTAACATTGTTGAGAATAAAAAATTTAGATCGCCAAGACTACTACAAGACTACATGACTACTTTAATGCCTTCGTTTATCTAATGTTGGTTTCCCTGGGTAAAGGCCAAGGGACATTTGAACCCCCCGTCGCCTATTGACAATTACTTCAGTGAGGACGTTTCTCCGTCGGCCTTCCTTTGACTCCCATTCATTTCCCCGAAAGTGTTGGCGGCCGGTGAATAACATGGGCCTCAATGGAAGAGAGGGGGAAAGTCCTCCTCTGAGTGGGTGTGACTAGCTAAGGGATCTGGATCCCGCCTACGTCTATTCACAAATAGGCTGGAGCCCTGCCTGCGCTATGAACCAATAAGCAGGAGCCCTGCCTGCGCTATGAACCAATAAGCAGGAGCCCTGGCTGCGCTATGAACCAATAAGCAGGACCCCTGGCTGTGGAACCGCCCGGAGGGAGGAGTTTCCCCTCAAGTCTAGGCTACGAGGACCAACGAACCCGCTCAGTCATATGCCTTCTTTCCACCGAGTGGTGCGCTACTGTTCGTTGCGGTACAGTGCGGCTCGGTTTGCTTATATTGGCGTTTCCGTTGCCCGCGGCCGGGCTGCCCGTGGCCGAGCCCGCAGGGAGGATTGACTTGATCTACAAATGAAGTCCCTCAATCTTAATTGGCTTATCACCATGACTAACATTCTGAAACATCCATTAACATCCACCTTTGCCTCAAACAATGTTAGGCTTACAGCCCATGTAAATAGTTGTGAAATATTGTTCTTGTTGTTACTCGGACCGTTCTGTTAAGATATTTTGGAAAGGATGTTAGCGAATGATTCAAAGCATGATGCATTTTAAATGGCATCACTTTCGGTCTTGTGTCTTCATTTTTCTTAAAACAATTGTAGATGAAAATAAACGTAGCCAAATTACAACCAATAGCTTCAGTCATTGAGGGCAACAATAGGCCCAATGATAGGCCGAGTTTTTTATTTAAATTTACAAATCAAGAGTAGGCCTGATTTGACTGATTGGCTTTGCATACTTTCCTTCTGCCCTTGTAGTCCAAGACATGCTGCCCACCAGCTTTCAAAGTATAATGCTGCCAATGGTTCATTGCATCAATTCACATAATTATCCCTCCCTGCTATTTTGTAGTTCACCAAAACAGTCTGAAACAACTTGGGTCTCACATTCTTATGCCACCATACACCAACAGTGCAAGCAGGCCAATGGCAAGCAAGCGTGCAGTCCTTCCTCCCTCACTTTAAAATCCACCAGCCGCCACTGGTGTGCATACCCGCAAACTAAAAGTAGGAAGTTGGCCGGTTGAACAAAAACTGTTGCCATACAACCGTAATTTTATCAAAAGCAATCTATATTCTAAACAGCAGTGCAAGTAAACGTTGGTCTTTGAATCTAATTTTATCGAGACAAATTATCAATACATACAACAAATATCATATTAGTGTGTTGCACGGTATACCGATACTAGAGAGGTATCACGATACCCTCACGCAAAAAACAATACGCACATTTTTTAGTATAGATTAAAAAAAATATATATATACCTTTATTAAAAAAAAAAGAGAAAATATGAAAGCAAAAAAATACTTTGAACGAAAGGACTTGCACATACACAAGCAGCATCAACTCTCAGTCATACTCCTTGCACGCAGGGGCTAGACAGTGGGCGGGCCCCTCAGCTCGCACACAGCAGCAGCAGGCAGTTCACTGAGCGGATGAGAGTGAGACACAACGAGATGGCGACAGGTTCGGAAGCGCTTGCCGACAGTCCTCGGCTTGTGGAGAAAAAGACGGGAGAAATGAAATACGGAGTGTATATAACGAATCAGAAGTGAATAGATCTATTCCTTTCATGCATTCCAAATGTACTGTATATATGGCATTTACAAAAGTGGTAAGCGTTCGTCCGTATGTCTCTCATGCACCGTTATGTTGGTCTGGACTTACATGATATATGTAAGGGATAATGTTGTACAGAACGCCGGCAGGGCGAACCGGACCCCGACGGGAAGCAGAGGTGTCTTGCATCGCCCTGAAGGGTATTATTTTCGATAATGACCGGCGACGTCCTAACATTATCCCGCTTATTACACGGTTCCTTGCCTAAACAAAACAATATCTTCACACGCGTGTCTTTTTACAATTACCATTCGTAGTGTTGATCAGCAGAGAAATAGTCTGCCAAAAGACGTTGACGTCGCTTAGCAACCGGACACCCTGGGTTTGATAAGTTACCCGGACTACTCGTGGAGTAAGAAGAAAGACGTGAATCAGGCAAAAAATTCACTTTTCTTGACAGCGGTGTAGTTCGGTTTGCATAAAAGTACAGACGGACCAATTGCGAACTACTGCAGCTGCCATCTCTCTAAGTTAAAAAGTAGCCGCGCCACCCACCCATAACCAAATCTGAATAAGTGCATACATGTAGATTATAGCGGACTACACCACCTTTTCTATTCCGCATGGAATTCTATTCCGATATGTTGTTAAACCTTCAACAAATATATTTATTGTAAGTCGCTGTGGATAAAAGACTCTGCTAATTGCCCTAAATATAAATGTAATGACGATAATAATAGGTGTATGGATGTAGATAACCACTATCGATGCAATAAGAGGACTGATTTGATGCATGTTGAAGTGAACAAAAAACTGTTGATTTGCGGCTGCAATTGTAAATGGCCCAAATGAAATGCTTAATAATAAAATGAACAATCTGAGATGTTCAGCGCTGCAAGCCCATCCCCCAAAGTCCCTTTACTTTGGAAAGTACAACACCCTCTGAGCAGGGACTTTTCTGTAACTTAATTTAGACCCTGGTGCCCCCAAAGGCTCCCAGAAATGTGTCTCTATAGGGAGGGAAGAAAATTCTCATTCCACCTTTGGCTGCAATACCACTGAGAAAAAGTCTGAAAAAAGGAAAGCCAGAAAGTGCATAATCTTGTATCAATCTCGTGGGAAGATCAGAGGGACGCATTGAGATGTATAGGAAGGAATGGCCTTTGAATTTCAAAAGAAGCAATGCCTATATAGCGCAGCTTTAGGACGCTAGATAAGCAATGGCTTGACAAAGTATTGCTGAGACTGCATTTGTGACACGGGTACGTTTTTAGGTTTTAAATTGCAAGTTATATATATAGGGCTCAATTGGATTCAGATCCTCCTGATCTGAATCCAGCAGCCTATATATTCAAGCAGTCATTGGTTCTCGTGTCAACTCATATTGCTTTGAGTGAATCCACGGTTTAAGCCGCTTACCTGCAACAATGCATTATGCACTTAATCAGTCAAATCAAGCCGAGTCAAAACAGCAGTGTTATCTATTTTTGTGTTTTTTACGCCTGGGGTCAATAGAAGTACATGGGACGGGGGTTATGGATGTGTGCTCACATCAGTGAGCACTCATTATGTTACAGACACGCTTTCAGAGAGGATCGTGCTCTCCCATATGGGCGGGGTGCTTTCTTATTAATGACTGAAGGCAACTTTCCTTAAAGCTGTCACCACTAAGAAGACAACATCAGCTGTGTATGAAGTACCATTTATATTTTGATCCAATAGACATTTTTGCTATACATTTTTCAATTGTATGACGGTTAGGGCTGGGAATCGATCCGAATTTCCTGGATCGATCCGATTCCGATTCATAAGGTCACGATCCGATTCGATCCGATCCGATTCGATATCGATCTATTTACAGACATAATGCAAATAAATACTGTCCCATAGACAAAACAGCTCCATGTGTTTGTGATTGTATCTGTGTACGTGTAAGAGGGACACAGAGAGAGAAGAGTCAAGAATCAAGTATTTATTTTAGACAAAAATCCAAGTATTATTTGAAATTTAAAATTATTTAATTTTTTATTTTTTATTCTTTTTTATTAATTAAAGATCGATCCAGACATTTTTGGATCGATATCGGGACGTGCTTTTTGAGCATGAATCGATATCGGATCGCGGATCGATTTTTTGAACACAGCCCTAATGACGGTGGAATGAAGCCAAAATGATGTGGCTCATTGTAATTTGATGGCGACTTTAAAATGCGAAGAATTATGTTCAGAGACAAGAAACGCAGCTGCTGAACGGTACGAGGGAAAACAGAAAAAGCATTGTAGTTGTTTAGCTTTAGCAAGCCTTTACCATCTAGTTTTTGTTCAGGG
Organism: Gadus chalcogrammus; assembly: GCF_026213295.1. Taxonomy (NCBI): domain Eukaryota; kingdom Metazoa; phylum Chordata; class Actinopteri; order Gadiformes; family Gadidae; genus Gadus; species Gadus chalcogrammus. Next base: position 24,000,057 of record NC_079414.1, on the reverse strand, counting down.
GTTGAACTGTGACTGGTAGCAGTTGAACATTGTGTACATAATCTAAAACTCATTTTCTGTGTAAACACTAGCTGTTGACAGAACGAAAAGAGCCAGACGGGACTTGGATCAAAGGTATAGCAGCATTCAATGTTGTGTTATGCCACAATATTCAAATGACGTCCGACTAATGAAGAAGTATAATACTTTCTCATTAGTAAGGCATCTCCAGAAAAAAGCAGCACCCCTTATTTGGGCACCACATTATAGTAACACATTAGTTACTACAGTGTGTGTGTGGTGGTTAGTACTAGTAGTCCTTGTTATATATAAAAAAATTAAATATATACGACAGTGAGAGCGAAAGGAGCTGTTGCCAAGGACAGAAGCATTCCCTCAACAGCAAGCCAGCAGAGTGGGGGGAACGGGCACAGAGACCTGGCCTGCTCTCCACACACCCACAGGTGAACCTCTCCAAAACAGACAACCCATTGACACCGGCCCGATTAACATCTTTCAGTGTATCCAACTGACGGGGACAGTGCAGGGAGAGTGTCGGATAATCTAAAGATGCATCCAAACACCAAGCATGACCCATGGTCATTTGCCAGATTATCTCATCACAACACTGAGAGGTTAATAGTAGATCCATGCTTGAAGGTGTTCTTTTTTGCCGTCGTTTTAAACATGGCAATATAATAGTCTTATATAATCTTCAACAAAGTAATGGATGCCATTCTATCACAGTTTCTGAAATAAGAACGTCACAAGAGCAAAATCCTTTCCCTGTGAACATTTTACTCTACTCCCGACGCTGGGGTCGATCTTTTGGTTACGTCAAAGTGCCTTTAAGTCTGACCCTCGACGTCACGACAACGGGACACTGTCTGGGCAGCGGTTGACGTTGATGGGGGCGCCTGAGAGCGCTGGGACAGTTAAAGTAAACCACTGCAGAGTGGCAAATACAAAAAACGGAGGTAAAAAATTTAAGAAAAAGTATCACATAGTTGCCGTGGTTCGTTGCCATGGGGACAACACTCCCTCCCTCTCTCATTCCTAGAACACTCAACCCAAAAAACTAAAGGAGAAAAAAAGCTCAGTTGGAATCTAGGGGGGGGGGGTTCACTTACACTTTGAAGAACACAATGGCCCCAACACAGCACAAAAAGGAAATATTCACAACACCACATTGTTGATACATTATCAAACACGATCATATGAATGTTCAGTAACAATTACAGGTCATACACAATACGGTATGAAGAACCCCATCAAAACTTTTCCATAGCACTTCCATTGCAATCTCCATTGCAAAAGCACAGCAGAGCCGGCTAGATGTGTGGGGGAGGTCTAGTGCAGTTCTGCTGTGCCACGAGCAGAACATAGGGCCTTACTTGTGTATACTGCTGCTCATTGATGTTCGGTTATTTTTGTTCTGCCTCGTCACACTCAAACCATTCTCTCCCGCGTTCTGCTCTCCGCTGTGGCAGCCAGAACATCATCACTGTGGTCTGCATCTTTCCTGACACGAGTCGTTTGTTGTTTCCGATAGCTCGGCCACATTTGAACAGTGGCTTTCGACAGTTCTTGACGCCGTTCGCGTCTGCATCTTACTCGTTATCACTTGTTGCACTTTCTACCCTCTTGCTACACTTACCTTCAGCAGTATATAGAGATTCATAATTGCATAAATACAACTTTAAATGCCACCCTGTCACTTTGGTACTTGATATTACAAGCTGAGGAAGAGGAACCATTGCCCTACTCCAACCTTAAATGTCTGTAATTACAGACCAGAATAATCAAAAAGCTGAGATTACATCAGGGATTTAGAGCTAGAGGGGTCACTTCTACTTGAAATGCTGTCAAGTCAAGCAGAGTTCATACAGCGATGGTGAGTCACTCACGTTATTAGAGAAAGAGAAACCAGGTTAATGGTGGTGCTCAAAGTGTGCTGGCAATTGCATTACAAGACATAACTGCCGGTAACTTGTTTAAAACAACAGGTCTCCATTTACTTGCTGCAGTTAAGATAGTGGGTAGACCAGTTTTCACTGCAATACTTCTTAATGCAACATACCTCATTATTGGTTCATGTTCATGTTACCACGTTCAACTTTTTGAGTATAATCCAAAAATATGTGTTTTAGGCCCAATCCCATTTCCACCCCTTACCCCTACCCCTCCCCCTTGTTTTAAAGGGAAGGGGTAAGGGGTAGAATGGGATTGGGCCTAAGGCCCAATCCCATTTCTACCCCTTCCATTTCTACCCCTCCCATTTTACCCCTTCCCCCTTCAAAACAAGGGGGAGGGGGAAGGGGTAAGGGGTAGAAATGGGATTGGGCCTACTCTCTCATTTGGAATAGATGTGGATGCGAAGGATCATGAATGTGGACACTGGACATCGCCATCTATATTCTCAGCATTCAATGCCGAAGAACAATACAAAATATAAAATCTTCCCTTTAAAGAATATTTGTCTCACAATGCATATAGGTGGTTGCAAAATAACCAAATCCAGGAGGATACAATTGCTAGCAATTGCTTATATAATGAAGTGGATCAAAACAACAAATGGTGGTAAAGATTAAACATACATGTTCCACCCTTCAGCAAATTATACTGGCCTGAAACTAGAAAAACAACAAACTAAACTACAACAATGGTGGTAAAGAATAATCCTGCATGTTATATCGTTCAGCAACTGATAATATCTTGAATCTAGAAGTACAACATACTACACAAACAACAACAAACTCAACAAGCACAAGCTGCGTCCTGATTGGTCGCCCTGTGTGTCCATGTGGGAAAACACTTGAACATTCAAGGCATGTGAATAACAAATACCATTTGGAAGATTAGGCTTGTTCATCCAAGTCCATCATTCAGAAGTATATCTTCGGCAAATGGACCAACCTTCATAATTACTATATTTAAAGAAAGAGCAGTCTGCAAACTCAGCATGGGATTCAGAATGAAAAACACGCTGCATCCATACAAGGTTCAGACTGTGGTAAATTGTTTCATGTTGTAAACAACAGAGTCCTGAAACTATCTATTTTTGAGTCTTGTAAAAACGAGTGACAACTTTCCCCATGATACAAGAATGCAGGCCTTTGAGTGATTGCATGGGGTCAGCAGGTGCCACGGTTTCTCTGTGAACTTCCAGGCTGACCCTACAGGGGACACATTACCTCTTGTGTTTATATTGGATAAAGATATTGACCAAAACTCCTTCCATCTTTGGTAGAACCATTGCCACATGATTCGTGCCCACATTGATGTAAAGCAACAGGAGATAAAAAATAAAAATAGACATGTTTGGAAAACAACTGACAGCAGAATTGATCACAAGGATGGATTCTACCAAGCAAAGCAGTTGTCGTGTCGCATACTGTGTTTCAATGTGCTTTTGTGAAGTTTGTGGCAGAGAAAAGAAAGTTCCATACACAAGCAATACTTTGGAGCTGGAGTAAACCAGTTGTTGGCAACAGTTTTGTCTTGTTCAAGCTCTTTCCCATAACAGGACAAAATGACTTGCCTTTTTTTTTCTGGGCTAGATTTAACTATCTGCTTGTGCCATAGACATCTTAAATCTACACCTCATAAAACACTGTTCGATGTAGGTTGATATGCATTGCATCTGATTAACACGTTTAATCATTCACCATTTATATAAATAACATGCACTTCTATAGAATATAAATGTCTTCATGGAACAAAAAGGTGTGAAATCCATACAGAACCGACCGCAATAGAAGGTGTAGGTGAGATCATGCATTTAAATAAATTGGCAACAGGGTATTGACATCTCATGGAAGACGTCCATCTGGAAACTTTGGTGAAACAGTGATAGGTTGGTGCTTGACTTGTAGCAGACACACAGAGAGTTGTTAACTTACCTTTAACCGTTTGACCATTTCATCGTTACTGATTTTATCCGTAATCTCTTTTACTCCCGGTGGGTAGACAATTTTCCCGTCCCCCGCCGGTTTCTGCTGTGGTGGAAACTCCATGCTTGTTTGTGTATATTCCAGACGGTCTTCTACTGGCCTCTATGGGTCAGAAAACAAAAGTTCACGACAACAAACCTATCCCACTTCACAAAATCCTTATTTGCAAACAAGTAGTAATATCCAATGTGTATTTTCTCGTAATAACGCCAAATACACAGTTCCACATAATACAATCTCGAGCGATAGAAAGTGTTGGAACGAAGCTAAAATAAAACTAGTATTGTACGTATGTCCCCATGCTAACGTAGATAGCTCGATATAAACTCAACGCTCACGTTAACAAACACCATTAAGGTACACAAACCAGAACGCCAGTTTAGTTCAGCACAAGCACTCGAACAGTGTCCTCGGATAAAACCCCACAATACCAAACATTTAGCCAATAAGACGGCCAGTGAGCTAGCTGCATTGAAATTGTAAGCAATTTTGCGGGAGTGTTACACAGTAGAGTAGCAGATGATGCTAGCTACCTAGCGGCTAGTCGCCACAGCTAACTGGTTAGCATACATGGTGGCCTAGGCCGCGAGCTCTCCACAGATCCCCATCACACCGAGCCCTGCCGCTACAACGCTAGGACGGAGTACAACTTAAGTATACGAACTGGGATTGAGAAAACTCCTCTCTTGGTTCAATCGTGCAGTTTCTGGCCAAAACCGTCACTTTGTTCAGCAGGAGCATTTAGCTAATTTACTTGTTTCTGTCTTTTTTCAACTTCAACACATCGCTTCCTGCCGCCGCTAGTTTACAGGCACATACTGCTACCGTCCTCCCGGAGCCCTCATCTGACCAACAACTTGTCCCTACGGTTCGTTTTGAACACCCTCATAGTTAAAAAATGAACATAGTTGGCGTACACAGCGACAACATAAATCTTCGGGTATTCTCGGAGTAATCGTTTAAAATATTTACCTCTTGAGTGGCCCGTTTTAATTCATTTGTCTGACACAGATAAGGTTTCTAGTTTCGGCACAAAGCTCTCTCCCTTCAGTCAATGCAGTTCGAATGATCTGTGTGCAAAGACTGGGGGTGTAGCGCCCCCGTCGGTCTGCCAAGGGCATTGCACCCAACAGATGTGGCGGGAGCCCGACGAAACAGAGATGCAAGCACCTGATGGCATGTAGAAAAATAAGATGATGTTGTAATGTATGATTATAACGCGGAATATAGGAGCATTGGTTTGCTGGTTATTATGTTGGTAGGTTCTTGGGGGGGTATTTTTTTTGTCATGAATTGTGGAAGGATTTGTCATTATGGGGGGTGATTAGCGTGTATGAAACTGTCACAGCGTTTCTCATGCGAGACGAGACGAAATCCTCTCGGTTTTTGCGGTACTACAACTCCCTTGAGTCATATCTGAATTTCGACAACAACAAATCCCATTGATGCATTCCCATGTCATATATTTGTGGATGTGAGTAATTAGATAAAATAAAGCAAACGTTAGACTTTTGTAACACGTTGACATTATCTGCATTCAATCTATTGAATAACAATTTGATTGTCTGAATGTCCAGCCTGCCCCATTGCCATCGCCACTTTAATGCCCACTCAAACGTGTTCACGCATAAACTTGTAATTGTTATGCTTTTCCCATTAACCTCTTGTGATGCAGACATTCTTGGCGCTTATTCTCAACCCGACGATGCACAATCTCATCCACAATCCCACTGACCTCTACTCAACCATAACCATCTCTACCTGATGTCAACTATTGATAAACTTTACCATCTCCATAGCTGTAATGCATCATGGGAAATACGCGTCAGAAAAGTCCACCCCGGCCGTCCCACTCCCACTCCCCTGTCCGGTTCAACGGCATGTTTCTACTCTTGCGGCGCCTACTGCTTTTGTAGCGAGCACTTTGAGTTGATGTTTAGCTGAATGAAACCAAACATCATCGGTGACCTGGGGTAACGAAGCTAGACCGGTCATGCCTCGGAAAAAGAAAAACGCGCAGAGCCCTGCAAGAGTTCCCGGGCTGTCAAACGACGACACTCCGAGCAGCAGCCAATCCACTCGCGGATTGAGGGGATATGAGAATGCCATGGCGAGCAATCTGTCCATGATGTCCAGATCTCAAAAGGAGGAAATCGTTAAAAACATGAAGGAGATGTTTTCACATTTGGACCCGGAAATAATTTACATCGTGCTTTCGGAGTGTGGTTTTAAAGGTGGGCAACACAGTTCCGTGCCTGTGAACTTCAAAAAGGGAGCTAAACAACTAGCTTGTTTGTTAGCATGTGGTGTGGTTTAGAGACGGGCTGTGTTTACATGAGTGATGCACCACAAATGTGGTTTAATTATCGTTGTCTCATGCTAATCATCATAATCTGGCGTCAGAATATGGGGAATCATTACCAAAGAAATGTGTCATTGCATCAAGATTAGTGTTTTTGCACCTGTTAGTCGTTAACCTGTATTGACACTCATGTCTATGCGTAAACATGTGATCTGCTCTGCTCGACAATCGTGTTCCAGTTCAACACGTGATGGTTCAAAAGACCCATTGAATTTAAATGAATGAATGACTGATGAATGATAGATAAATTTGACATTAACTAATGTATGCCTCATCCGCCTTTGCCACTATAAAAATTCTGTTAATTAATTTAATGGAAGGCCTGTTTTTAATCATGTAATACTTGTGCATTCTTTCCTTTTTAACTCTAATTTCTCTCCTTCCTTCCTGTTCTCTAGTGGACAATGCAATGGATTCTCTGTTGGAGCTCTCCGTAGCTGCAGAAGTTGTGGCCCCCTATCCTGGCCCCGCCTCTGGTTTCGAGCTCACTGCTGCAGCCCTCCTCAGTCCCAGACGCTCTGACCAAAGCCCAGATTTGGATCTACCTAATCAATCCAAATCACTGTCCTCTCCTTTCCCAGCATCCCTTTTGACAGAGGAAGCGGAAGGAAACCTGTTGAGCTCTCAGTTTTTCTCAGCTGCTTCCGCTCCCCTGTCCTCTTTCCCTCCACCCCCAATACCACAGCGTGCTCTCCCTGAACTGCTCCAGTCCAGCCTGGAGCCGGGAACCACAAGCACGGGCACACCCGGAAGCCCTTCCCTGAATAACAACAAGCTCAGTTTCTGGGAGCGGAAGGATGTCAAGAAGGAAGAATCGTTGCTAAATTACAGTCATCTGATATCGCCACCGGAATCGGCTGCGGCCAAAGCCAAACCCAACGCTTCTTTGGATCTGGTGGCATCGGGGCGGCCCTCGGCGTTCCAGGTCTACAAGAAGAGTGACGCTGCTTCCGAGAGCTCACAGAGCATGCCCTACGGAGACGTGGGAGGAGGGGTGAGATCGAAGGTGCTCCCACAAACATGGCAACCAACACATTGGAACCCTGAGTTACCATCATTCTGTCCCCGCGTCCATGGAAACCAGGGCCCCACTTTCATCACCCCCGTGGCCTCTGCATCTCCCTGGGACAGCCGTCTCAGACCCGCTTCCCATTGGTCAAACCAATGGACCAGCCCTCTAGGGTCCCCTAAACCGCTGGATGCCATTCCTAAGTCGCGGGCCCCGCCTCCTGCTCCGCGGGGCGCCGGCGCCCACAGCCGGCTTCATATCGAGGGGAGGGTACTAGTGCTTCTGCGCGGGGCCCCGGGATCCGGCAAGTCCACGTTGGCCCGGTCAGTATGACGCCGTAGTGACACCGAAGGCTGCCGTTGGACTCGTTCTGCTGTCACCAAGTTTTGAATTGTTTGTTGTTGTTGTTTCTTTCAGGGACATGTTGGACCAGAACCCAGGTGGAGTGGTGCTGAGCACAGACGACTATTTCAGTCGCCATGGAGATTATCGTTTTGATCCGTCGGCTCTGGGCGAGGCCCATGAGTGGAACCATAAGAGATGTAATCGCAACCGTCTTCAAATTGTCACTAAAATTGAATGAGTTTGAAATGTCCACATCCGTCGACGTGGCTCGGTCGTTGGCGTTGACTCCCAACAGCGCTTCAGTTGAGGTGTTGGTCTTCTGTCTCAACGGTGTCTCACTCTGTTCATCCCACAGCTCAGGAAGCTTTCTCCAGGGGGGCTAGTCCCATCATTATCGACAACACCAACATGCAGGGCTGGGAGATGAGGCCATACGTAGCACAGGTGTGTCCACTACCCATAACGACTGTGTCGTTCCCTCTATTTGTTTGTCATTCCTATCCATCCTTTAATCTCACTAGGGTATTTCATTTTGGCCACTTGCATTGTTTTTACTAATTCGAATAGTTGTTATATTGTGTTTGCTGATATTGCACCTTTAGGACTCCTAGCCATACTAATAAGAGGCATTTCCCTTATGTGCCCCATGTACATGTTTCTTCATTGTTCTACCCGGTCGTTAAGAGTTATTTATTTTGGCCTTTTGTTTTGAGGAAATATAGTTTAAGGGTTAGGGATGGGATTAGTTAATAGAAAAGGTGGGGAATTTGAATATATTATGGAAGTTGCCAGTCTAAAAATAGGCTTTTAAGGTCTGGGTCATTGTGTCCTACCTAGGCATTGAGACATAACTTCAAGGTACTGTTCAAGGAACCAGACACCTGGTGGAAATACAAGCCAAGGGAACTTGCGAGGTAAGAAAAGTGAAGAAATGGCAATAAGGCATCTATTCCAGGTTGTTGTGAATAATATAATAATTAGAGGACTTTACGTGGTTAACGCCTCTCTCTGTATTTCCCGTTTTCATGCATGTCCAGATGTAACAAGCATAATGTGCCAGTGGAAAAGATTCGTCGTATTCTGGATGGCTATGAACGCTTCGTTTCCATCCAGTCCATCATGGGTTCCCAGTTCCCCCACCAGTGAGTGTCATAAACTCAGAGCTTATTGAACTGGGATACATTTTCACAGAATGTACTGTACTCGGCCTCATCTAACTATAGTAATAATCCGTCTGATAATTATCACCAATAGCTTTTTTTTATTATTATTTTGCATACCAACAGCAGGAATTTTGGCTGTATTTGCTTTAAAGCTGCTATGTATTATGGGACTAGCTTATGTTAAGTCCCATGAAAACAGATGTATTGCCGGTGTGAATCAATCACTGACTAATTTATGATTTAATGATATAACAAACTTATGTACATACGATAAGCATCCATAGGCTACTGAGAATTTCTGATCCAAACCGAAATACATAAATTATAATCAAATTCACAATTATTGATATTTGACCAAAACTTTGCCAAGCTATATATTATCATAATATATGATGCATTTTTATGTTGTTATCAAAATGACCTCAAATGATATTGTGTATTTGTTTATGATTTGCTCAACGATAACTTGTTTAGTAGAGTACACTCTTCCCCCTCCTCGCTCTAACTGATATATGATATGTTTTTTCTTGTGACCAAGGTCACCAGACACTCTTTGCCCGGACTTGGTAGGAGAGCCTGGATTTGCTCAGGGAACTGAACAGTCCAACCCTTACATATTTTCTGCACTTCCTGATGTTTCCTCTATCGGGCCTACCGGGGATACGTTCATGGCAGCACATGGTAGCCAGCAGTCCGCCCAAAACACTGACGCTGATGTCGACGACATGGATTTACTAGATATGGAACTGGACGCCCACCTGCAACGTAGCCTTGATCAAGGAGTTCCTGACTGCATTGTGGAATCGGTAGTGAATGAAGATCAGCCCGATGACGAATTGCCCATGGCGTTCTCTGAGTCTATAGGGCAAAGTGTTAGGAATGTGCAGGGAAAGAGAGCGGCTGGCCTCAATTGGTCTCATTCAGCTGAGCTGGGGGGTGATCCTGACCCCCCCGGAGAGGTGGGAGAGATGGCCGAAGGCGGAGATGTGGGGGACGTCAAGCAAAGGCCAGAACTTTTAGATTTTGTTGGGGACTGGCCTCACGAGGACTGCATGGAGCAGCGGCAGGCGAGGAGAAGAGAGGAACAGCGGGACAGGGAAGAAGAGGTTGGCAGGGCTGGCAGAATAAAAGCCAAAAGCGGCCCTGATGTGACCGAGTTTCAGAAGCTCCTTGACCTGATTCAGACGAGCGATGACCTGACACAAAGGGTCCCTCCCCTGGCCCGCTCGCTCTCCTCCAGCTCTGGAGACCGGTCGGAGAGAGAAGGGGAGACAAGAGGCGGTGCGCAAGGGTCCCAAGGTGATGCAATTTATGGGAACTCGGAGCACAACATGAACCGGAGTGACGGTGTCAGGTCTGAATTACCTGATTGTGTGTTGGACTGGAAGGCAGACCTTTCCTTGATAGTAAGTGAACCATCTGAAGCTACTTTGGTTGAGTTAGGAGGGGGGGAAGTTGGGGCCGTAGTAAATAGTAGTAGACAAGAGATCGATCTCAACCCAGAGGTTTGTAAAGACATAGTGTCCGGGTCAGAGTCTACGGACCCCAGTGCCTGTGTTTCTTATGATAATGCTGATTTACTGAAAGCCTCAGAGATTGTGGCGGCAAACGTTTGCCAAGACGGAGTGGTTACCTCTGATATCGGGGTTGAGGTTGGAGCGGGGACTACTACTGAGAAGGTCACTCATCGGACAGATAGTGTTGGCTCACTGGGGGAAAACAGTGTTGAAGCTTTCGGAAGCCCTATGGGTGAAGTGGGTCAGAGTCCGGCCTCCGAGGGCAGCATCGAAGCCAAAGGCAGCACATTCAGCGGGGGCAGCCAGGAACGCAAAAAGGGTCGTAGGTCAGGCAAGCTTTGTAAACTAGCCCTCACCTTTACTCAAAACTGCCCTTCCCCTGCCCCTCAACCCCCCATTGATCCTAGTCCAAATACTAATGCTCCCGGACAAACCTCTAGTCATGGGAGCACTCCATCAGCAATCGTTTTCGCCGCTAGTCCAGATTGTAACACAGGCCTAGATTCTAAAGGCAGTCATGAGCAATGCCCTGACCCGATCCCTGACCCTCAGACCATTGTCCAGCTACAGTCTGACCCCCATAGCCTGGGGGAAGACGATGGCTGTGCCTCCCAAACAGACCCTCAAGACTTTGCTTTCCTCTGGCGCATTGATCAGCACCCCAGGCCCGATGACACAACGGCGGTCGGCGCGGGGGTCCCCCCCAGGGACATCACCGTCTTGACTGGCGACCCCTTCCGCTTTGTCCCCTCTGTGTGCTCCGCGGTTTCCGCAGCGACTGCAGTTCACCCACTCGGCCACTGCGAGGTGCCGTACCGCATGGGGCACGAGAAAGGCACACAGGTGGAGGAGATGGAGGTGGGGGTGGCCAGAAGCCGGCTGGAGAACCTGCGCATCCTCAGCCGTCACTTTAAACTGGTGAGCTTCGACATTCTGGAAGACCTCTATGATAAGTGTCATCAGGACCTGGAGTGGACGACCAACCTGCTATTGGACTCTGGGGAGAGGTTCTTCAGGGATGACGATGGCGAGGGCCAGGGATACGTCTGGGGGGAAGACGAGCAGAACCTGGCCACTTTATGTGACAGTTTGGAGAGGGATCTACACATCGGGTTGCCGTCTAGTGCAGATGAAGAGGGGGACCCCGGTGACCGCCCAGCGTCAGGGGCACCGGTTGGTGGGGCGGACCCCCACGAGGTAGCCAGTGCAGAGGGGGGGGGTGCACTGCTAAGAATAGTGAACGAGTTTGGGGAGAAGTCTCATTCTAACACTGAAACATCAGGGGCACGGTCGAAGGATATCAGTGCATCGAGGACGAAAAACGAGCTGTCCGGAAGTCGTGGAGGACTTTGGTCTGAGGATACGACCACGAACGGGGATCAAGTCGGCAGACGATCCAAACAGAACACAACCCCTCAGCCACTGCTTACGCTGCTGAGTAAGGGGGAAGAAACGGGAGGAGGCTGGGACGCAGTCGGACAGGAAGTGACATCAAAGCCCATCAGCGAGGGGCCCAAGCTCAATAGCTCAGATGAGGAGACGTCATTTGAGAACCTAGGAGCCAAGTATGGCGGAGAGGAGTTGTCTGACATGGACGAGATGACCCGGCTGCTCCTCGTTGAGCTGGAGGAGTCGGACAAAAGGGAGGAGGAACAGAGGGTTGACGAGAGGAACTCCAGGAAGCTCCAGGAGGAGAACCGAAGCCGGCACATGAACATCCGTAGTCTGGAGCTCACGCTCCCCACGGAGCTGGCCATGCAACTGACTGAGCTCTTTGGACCCGTGGGAATAGACGCAGGTAGCTATTAGCCAATGCTAGTCACCCATGGTTAACTTCTAACAAGGGCTGTGCGATTATATAATTTTGATCGCGATTTTGATTTTTGATTACAAATTTCAAAAATCAATCAAAAAACGAATCCAATAAAGTAATTTTTTTTTGGAAGAACATGCATATTTGTACATTATTTTCTATGGAGCCAGTTTCCTGCCATAATTCAAACCTGAAAAAAAAAGTTTCGAAGGCTTGTACGTCTGGGTTTGAAAACTCAACACCTTGTAAAAAAGGTTTTGCAACACTGAAAAAAGAAATTATAACCTGAATCTGTAAACATGATTTTGTGTTCTATTTTATCTTCTTCATCATTTTCACCAACACATTTTCAAAGTTCAAACAATTTCACCAGTGCATTTGCAGAGTTTCAAATCTGGCACTGTTCTAACAGTGTATTTCATTGTTTCCCGGTTTCGAAACCTTGTAAATGGGATTCTGCAAACAGGTGTTCATACATTGAGAAATAAGTTTTGAAAGGTTGAATATTTAGTTTTAAAAACTTGTAAAGGTGTACGTTTACGCCATTGCAACGTATCTTTTCAGAACTGACTTTTCAGCACTGACTTTTCAGACAGTCAAAACTGAAAAAAAAAAAAACGTTCCTGGGGGCGGGACCATTTAGCTCTAAACCTATTGGTTGCTCTCGGCTGACGTACAGTCCAATCACATGTGCCGTTCACCGGGCTGTGCGTGATTGACAGTGCACTGCCGATGACAAGAATGTGATTGGAATGTACGTCAGCCGAGAGCAACCAATAGGTTTAAAGCTAAATGGTCCCGCCCCCAGGAACGTTTTTTTTTTCTTCAGACTTGACTGTCAGGAGTTTCAAAACATATGCGCGACAGAACATTGCCAATATTCACGTGACTCAAAGCTTGCGCCTGTGTGGTCAAATCTCTGAAAAGTCAATGCTGAAAAGTCAGTTCTGAAAAAATACGTTGCAATGGCGTAAACGTACACCTTTTACAAGTTTTTAAAACTAAATATACATGAACACCTGTTTGCAGAATCCCATTTACAAGGTTTCGAAACCGGGAAACAATGAAATACACTGATAGAACAGTGCCAGATTTGAAACTCTGCAAATGCGCTGGTGAAATTGTTTGAACTTTGAAAATGTGTTGGTGAAAATGATGAAGAAGATAAAATAGAACACAAAATCATGTTTACAGATGTTTGAATTTTTGTTTGAATTTTTTTCAGGTTATAATCTCTTTTTTCAGTGTTGCAAAACCTTTTTTTCTAAGGTGTTGAGTTTTCAAACCCAGACTTACAAGCCTTTGAAACTTTTTTTTTTCAGGTTTGAATTATGGCAGGAAACTGGCTCCATAATTTTTGATCTGAACATTTTTAATTTGAACATTTAGTGTATTTTTTTTTTAAGGGGACATTTCAAAGTTCTCAAAGTTCTCAAAAAAACATGCAATATTGACCAAAAAAATAATCGTGACTGATCTTTATCCATAATCGAGCAGCTCTAGTCCTAACACACATTACACACTATTACCTTCCCCTCAATATAACGAGTGCACATCAAGGCAATTGAACATGCTGCAAGCAACCGTCTTGGTATTTATGTGTTTTTTGCTGTTCACAAGGTCTTGTCCTAACCTTGAATTAACATGTCTGGTCCGTAACTCTCAGGTGCATGTTCTAGAGATGACTTCTCTGTGCACATGGATCTCAACCTTGCTAAAATGCTCCACGAGAAGTGGAAGGACACAATCCAGGTGAGTCTGAGCAATGGCTTCCACTGATACATCAGTGGACTCTTGACATGTCAACAAGAGTTGACATGTCAGGCATATCTGTTGCCGGTGCGTTGCACAAGTCTACTCCGTCGTTATGTCTGGCTGACGTTCAAGTTTGGTTTGCAGAAAAGCCAGAGACAAGCGGCGCTGTCTTACCACCTGTTCCAGGAAAGTGAGTTGATACTTGAAATACCCGTTTTAAGTTTGCGTACAAGGGCGTAAAGGCCCTCAAGCGTCTGTTTCACACCTAACGCCGGCATTCATGCTTTTTGTTGCAACTTTTACGGGACGTTATGATTGACACGAAACATCTCGATGTTTATGTAGGCTCATCCCATTGGGGCGAGAGCCAGCCAGCCAAACCTGGAACCCGGCCAGCAGACTTTCTGATTGGGGCAGAAGGGTATGCGTCACTTAGCAGCGAATCAGAGGCCCAGGCAGACTTCCCAATCATGGACCATTGGAATGCGCCCCGCACCCAGGTTTCCCTCAGGGATATTATGTCAGAGGAGCACGCTCGACAGCAGAAAATGGAAAAGGTATTGCATATACACACCCTTAGAGTTTGGCATTCACCCATAATCGCTCAAAACGCCTGGCGACAGTGTTGCAAGGCATTGTACATGACAGGTGGATTTTCCCTCGTTCAATTTTAGGTTGGTTATTTTTTGTTTTGCTCATTTTATTAAAGTTATGCTTTAACACCTGCCTTCTTACCTTTGACTACCATTCATGTTAAAGCTGAAACGACCTGAAAGAATACATCTCTCAGGGTAACCTGATTTGTCAATGCCCTTTTCCTATCCTATCCTATCCTATCCTATCCTGAGTACTAAGTCTACTTAGTGCAATCTGGCCCCCTAATCATCCTCCTGTATAATTGGCTGACTCATTAATTCCCTCACTCTCCACCTCAAGCTGGTGTGTGGTGAGCGTTCTGGCGCTGATTGGCTGCCGAGCATCACCCAAGTGGGTGCTACACACTGGTGGTGGTTAGTGAGGTTCCCCCTTCCCTGTAAATGCGACTTTGAGTGTCTATAAAAGCACTATATAAAACCAATCCATTATTATTATTATTACTACCGTTCATCTCCCTCCACTTCCACCCGACCTCGGTTCCCCCAGACGAGGCACAGTCGTGCCGACCTGGACCTGCGTGACAGCGCCACGCTGCTGAAGGAGAAGCAGCTGTACGGCCTCTTCCCCGGCATCGACCGCCACTTCCTCCATGACATCTTCAGAGACCACAAGTGAGAGACCCCCCCCCACCCCCACCCCCAAAAGAAACAACTTTCAGATCACTCTAGACCATTTTTTTTTTAATGTATTAATTAATTAATAATTTACACCTGGATTCATGGTTATGTGTACTTGTAGTTGTATGATATAGTACTGGATTTTTTCAACATGTGTACACGTGTGTGTCCGTGTCTGTCTGTCTGTCCCCGTCCAGCTATTGTCTGAAGGAGACGGAGCAGTTCATTCGTTCTCTGCTAGATGAGGGTCCAGTTAAGACGGTTGTGGCCCCTGAGTTTCCTCGCACAGAGCCGTACCGAGCACCAAGCAAGGAGCGGGAAAAGGTGCACATACACACACTCTTAATATCGGCGCCATTCACACAATTCATCAACACCCCCCCCCCCCCCCCCGGTCGTCCTTGATCTCTATGGGAGGATCAGTGGATCCCTCATACATCATCATGGCCACTGAACCCCACAGTGTATCTTCTACCCCCGGTCCCCACAGAGGCCCAAACTCCAAGACCCTGGGCCCAGTCAGTTCCAGGACACGGAGGACCCAGAGTACGAGGACTTCAGGGCCGAGGCCAGCCTGCAGAAACGCCGGCAGATGGAGAACTTTGCTAAGGCGGCGGAGGCCTTCAAGCAGGGGAAGAAGGAGGTGGCGTCCCACTACGCCCAGCAGGTAACGCAGCGACGTGTGTGTGTGTGTGTGTGTGTGTGTGTGTGTGTGTGTGTGTGTGTGTGTGTGTGTGTGTGTGTGTGTGTGTGTGTGTGTGTGTGTGTGTGTGTGTGTGTGTGTGTGTGTGTGTGTGTGCGTGTGCGTGCGTGCGTGCGTGCGTGCGTGCGTGCGTGCGTGCGTGTGTGTGTGTGTGTGTGTGTGTGGCCAGCCAGCCACCCTCCATGTCTTTGCCTAGCTGTGCATTTGGCCTGTTTCCACACTATGCGTGCACCCGTCTTGTAAGCCAGGTGTAATGGAGGACAAAGGTGTACAGGAAACATCCGAAATACCACAAATCCGTCAATAGAACACAACTGACTCATTTCGTAATGAGTAGTACTGACGCCTCAAAAGCTGTGGGCTTGACGTAAGTGGCAGTGCTACTACTTCAGGTTTCGCGCGTGCGTGCGTGCGTGCGTGCGCGCACCTTTCTGGCCTTCAAACCAAATGAAGAGCTAGCCGGAGCTCCCCACATTTGGTTCTGGAGGTTCTATTGTTCCGGTTGATTCCATCTGAGCGGCCCCCCTCTCTCTCTCTCTCGGCCTCCCCCAGGGTCACCTCCACGGGCAGAAGATGAAGGAGGCCAACCGGCGAGCAGCGGTGCAGATCTTCGAGCAGGTGAACTCCTCACTGCTGCCCCGCAACATCCTGGACCTGCACGGCCTGCACGTGGACGAGGCACTGCAGCAGCTCGGCCAGGTCCTGCTGGACAAGACCACAGGTGTGTGTGTGTGTGTGTGTGTGTGTGTGTGTGTGTGTGTGTGTGTGTGTGTGTGTGTGTGTGTGTGTGTGTGTGTGTGTGTGTGTGTGTGTGTGTGTGTGTGTGTGTGTGTGTGTGTTAAGTATTAGGGTGTGTGTGATATGGACACTTGGGATTGTGGCTATGAATTATAAAGTTAGTTGCAAGAGTTTGATCACAAATGTACTAACAAGTCAATGACAAGGTGTGTGTGTGTGTGGTTATTATTCGGGTGTTTGTGTGAGAAGGACACTTGGACATTGTGACATTGTGGTTATGAAATATAAGGTTACACATAAGAAGTATGTGTGGGTTTGTAAGTTGTATTCGGGGGGGTCACAATTTAATTTCTTTATAATTGCTTCCACTGAGAGAAGAGAGAGAGAGAGAGAGAGAGAGAGAGAGAAGATTCATAAATGTACTAAGAAGTCAATAGGACAAAGGTGTGTGTGTGTGTGTGTGTGTCTGGTAAGCACGACTAAAGAAGCCTACTACTTAACCTCAAATGAAAACAGCCATATTATGTCTCCCCACATTCATGTCTGACTCTGATCTGTCTTGCTCTCTCGGTCTGTCTGTCTTCCTGTCTCTGCCTCTGTCTGTCTGTAGAGTACCAGCAGGGTCTGTGTCAACCCCAGCTCTCCGTCATCACAGGAAGAGGGAACCACAGCCAGGGGGGAGTGGCCCGCATCCGCCCCGCAGTCATTGACTACCTCACCAACAAGCACTACCGGTACGCACCCACACATCCACAGTCACACGCATAGAGAAGCCCCCGTACCCCCAGATCCTAACCGTTCCCCCGGCCATCTGCCTCTCAGGTTCAGCGAGCCAAAGACGGGGCTGGTTCTGGTGTTTCTGAACTGATCCGAGCAGTGCCACCTTGTGAGGTGGACCCCTGTATAAACCACCACTCGAGGATTGGACCACTGTCGTCTGACTTGTTGCTACTTCATTTGTGATATAATTCCTACCTTCCGCCCCTAACTTCCCTGTCCCCCCCCCCCAACGCCCTAACTGCTGCCTTAATCAAAAGCCTTACCTGGGACGTTTTAGGAAGTCTTGATGTATATATCTTAAGAACCAAGGGTTTTTACATTTTTATTATTTTTTATTCCTTTTTTTACTGAGAATATTTTTTGAGATGATTTACTATAACGTCATGTGATTTATAAAAGTCCAGATGATTAAATATTGCAGGGTGAATATTAATCTCTAAAGTTGTATCAAGAATTTGAGTAATGGAAAAATGTTTGTGCCGAAGGAGCTGCTGCTAAATACTGACTCAGGTTAAAAAATAATTATTTGTGCTTTTAATTCCTTTGTGGTTATTATTGTGGCCATATTTACTGGTGTACCTTAGTGAACTTTATTGATAATTAAACAGATGAAAATTTCATAATTTCATAATATGTAATTTCATGGAATTGATGATTTTATTTTTGTACTTTGTAATATTGTTCTTCATGGTCCTACATTTAAAATCAATATTTTATTAAAGAGATGTGTTTTTAATATTGGGTGTGTGTTTGTTAAGATTTTGCAGATTAAAGTTAGTAATTACATAAGAGCATTTTCAAAGAAGGCTGTGGGTGGGATGAAACTCAGCAGCCTGGTTCGACAGAGCGGATGCTGTGAGAGCAGTGCATGGTGGAGAGGTAGGTCTTCACTGTCATGTCTCACTCTTGAACTAGTTGGACGGTAACGCGTGTTCTGATAACGGCGTTTAGATCGGTTTTTGCCGTTCTGTGTTTAACTTCGTTTCGGGTTTGATTATATAAATCGACTTTAAATTGTAGCACTGTAGTTGGATATTTTAACTTTTCTTATGAAGCACCGATGTGTGAATGGAAATGGTTTCTTTCCGAGCTTGCGAGTTCGAAGCCGATGAGCTCGACAACGGAAACAAGGTAAAAGAAATAAATAATAAATATGCATTTTCTTTAATTATTATATGTATGATTTCGGGTTGGATTTGCAACATTCAGCGTGATGGAGGGGAGTAGGCCTACTGAACGAACATTTTTCAGGCTTTCTTTTTATTTTTGCTTAGAAATACACGATATATCTTATATTCTAAGTATATTTGCGCTTAAAATGTATTCTATAAATGGTTTATCAGCTGGTGCCAGGTGATCTGGAACGGATTTTCATTGGGCTACAGTTGAAAACTGCACACGATTTCTCTGACGATTAAGGCACACACTCATACTATTTATACTTTTTTTCAACTACTTTGTCTTCAACTACTAACCAACTCTCACAAACAGACACATGGGAATTGTCTGTGTTCTATAACTGTTGCATCAAAATCTATTAACTATCCCGACTGCCACAATATTTGAACTTGATGATATACATTGTAGTGTTTATCTCCTCACAGTGATTACTCGTCTCAATTTCCTATGCAATAGTGTTTCTATTTTTAAAAGAGAATGCTAAAAGTTCTCTAGACACACATTGAAGTAAAACAAATCGGTTTAAAACTTAACCGCTGCACCATCATTTCATGAACGCCACTCCAAGGGAAGATTATTTTGAATTTACTGACATTGTCGTCTCTATTTCCTCAGTAACTTCCCCCGGAGCTGAGTGAACAGAAGGACTTTTATCTTCCGTCTCTACGGTCTACATGAGACTCCAGGAACTGGAAGATGTGCTGAACAACGTGTGGATGTATGAACCACAACCCAAAGGGCGTCTCAACTCCGGACATCTGCTTATTCAATCTCACAATATATCCACCCATTGACGATAAGTAGTAGTTTAACCGCGTACGCTACTTAACAGCTAAAATGGACTTCCCCTGGTATGGTTATTATCACCCTGGTGGAGGTCACCCAATCGGGGCAGGGGAAAAATACAACCCCACCTCATCGTGTTGAGAAGTTAAAAAAACGTCCCCACTCGGCGGGCAAAGCCGCCTCCCGGGAATCAGCCGTACATCCTTCGAGGGCGAGCGGGAAGGCGCGGGTCAGCGGGGCCATGAGCGGGTCGGCGGGCCTCGAGATGAAGTGCGTGCTGGTGGGCAACACGGCGGTGGGCAAGACGGCCCTGCTGTTGCGCTTCACCTCGGAGGAGTTCCCCGAGGCCTACAAGCCCACGGTGTACGAGAACATGGGCGTGGACGTGTACATGGACGGCGTGCCCATCAGCCTGGGGCTCTGGGACACGGCGGGCGACGACACCTACCAGAACATCCGGCCCATGTCCTACCAGCAGGCCGACGTGGTGCTGCTCTGCTTCTCCGTGGCCAACCCCAGTTCCCTGGCCGACGTGCGGCACAAGTGGATGGCCGAGGTGCGGCGCCACCTGCCCTCCGTGCCGGTGGTGGTGGTGGGCCTCCAGACGGACCAGCGCGAGGCCAGCCAGCTGCGGGGGGGAGCCCCGTGCATCGGCGTGGCCGAGGGCCGCCAGGTGGCCCAGGAGCTGCAGGCCAAGGGCTACCTGGAGTGCTCGGCGTTGGCCAACCGCGGCGTGCAGAAGGTGTTTGAGTGCGCCGTCCGCATCGCAGTCAAGCAGTCCAGGAGGCAGGCCCGGCGACAGAGGTTCCACGTCGACCAGTGCAAGGTGTTGTGATGCCGGGCGGACTGGGCCGCGCATGGGACGGTTGTCAAGGGCGCGAGTGACAACGGGGACTATGACAACGGGAACTATGACAACGTTGTTTTGTAGCCGGTTGATCTTCACAAGGTTTTTTTCCAAAGTCGTGACCTCCCAGCGATGGAGGGGAGAAAAGAGATATTAGACATGTTGACTTTGTGGAACTGAAATGTGAAGATGCAATGAAAACGCCAACGTCCTATGACTTGGAGAGATCGAGGCCCGTAACCTGCACTGGAACCGGCATCGGTTTACACTAACCTGGCGAGGTCTAAACAAATACCCTCTTGAACCAATGGGATATGGTAGACATGTCATGGCTTCGTGACCGTGGCGGTCGACCTCCCATGCCCTGCCATCTGACGATCGGATGGGTGGGAGTTTAGATATGTTCGACTCTAGATGGTTTGCATACGGTCAGAATGGAGGATTCTAGGTTTATGCTCATTGGTTGGAGAGGTTCACCTTGAGGGTCTGTAGACTAATGTCCGACTTGTCCTAAAATAAAGTATAAACAACAAACATTTCTTATTACATTGGAGTTATGTTGCGGTATTAGCACGGAATAGATGTGGATCCTTTTTATGAAGTGAAACCTTCCGGTATTTGTTAAAGGTATGAGGTCATGGCTTACGAAGAGATCTTTGTGTTGGCTTAGGTTAAAGTCTGGGGGGCATTTTTGGGGAATCCCAGTTGTACTCGGTTGTGGAAATTGAGTTGAAATCCAGAACCGATTTTTCTTTTCGATTCACAGCTCAGTCTGTGAGCAAGGCATGTCAGTGGTTAGCCTGCTGTGAAGCCCCTCCTATTAGTTATAATATATCAGTTATAATATATATTAGTTATCACACATCTAAACGTACTATTGGCCAAGTGTTAGCCCCGTATGGTAAGACCGTTTGATGCTAATACATCAGACTAGCACGGCAATTTCTGTGATTCTCTCCTGGGGACATCTTTTTCAAATAGCCTTTTATCTAAAATATAGAGCTTCCAAATGTGTTTTGAAATGCACCCATTTTGAACACTTTTTTTTAATTAATCCCAACTATTGACTAAATGGTCAAAGATATTATCATTTAGTATCCCTGTGAGCATTATCTCTTTCCCCCTTTTATAATTTTTTTTTGTAAAAGGCACTCACATCAAAAAACATATACTATCATATTAGTATTTGATTTTATATTAAACTACTTCTACTGAAAGGCTGTTAATATACTTGAAGAGAAAATTATCTTTAACTTATTAAAGAACAAGATAATTCTCCAGGTACATAGATCATTTTCAAGTATTGTAATCGAGTATTCTTCAGTGCGGAAATAAAATGCTGTAAATGTATTAAAATATTTCTTCCAGTCCCCTAATTGTTGTTATCACTTTGTATCATAGTTTTTATGTGTGTGTGTGTGGGGTGTGTGTGTGTGTGTGTGTGTGTGTGTGTGTGTGTGTGTGTGTGTGTGTGTGTGTGTGTGTGTGTGTGTGTGTGTGTGTGTGTGTGTGTGTGTGTGTGTGTGTGTGTGTGTGTGTGTGTGGGGGGGGGGGTGGCGTGTGTGTGGCACATGTGTGTGGCGCGCTTGTGTGTGTGTGCGCACATGTGTGTGTGTGTGCGTGTCGACTTATTGTACAACACAAAGATACATACAATATACATACATTACATACACACATGGGGCTTTTCCTCTCTCTCC
Source organism: Gadus chalcogrammus (assembly GCF_026213295.1). NCBI lineage: Eukaryota > Metazoa > Chordata > Actinopteri > Gadiformes > Gadidae > Gadus > Gadus chalcogrammus. The sequence continues at coordinate 23,978,154 of NC_079414.1, read as the reverse complement.
CTGCGTCTTCTTCATAGGAAACCTTTATTTCTCTGTGCCAAGCTGGATCCTACACCCAGTCAATCTGCTAAGGGTTGCATTCAGATTCTCCCCAAGTAAGAGCTGCTGGATCTGCTCTTGAAGGAGCTTCGGAAGACTGGAATTGGGGTTGTAAACTTTGGGACTTTTTTTCATATGTATTACATCTATATTATGTGAGGCTAGGTTTCTAGTTCACCTGAGAGAGAGTGAGTATAAATCCTTTTATTTAAATCGAACCATCGTTTCTTATGGCAACCGGTTTCATCATTCGTCAGTTTATCTTCACTGTATTTTGTTAACCCACTACCTTTCTCTCTCTCTCTGTCTCTCTCTTTTTCTCTCTCTTTCTCTCTCTCTCTCTCTTTTTCTCTCTCTCACTCTCTCTCTTTTTCTCTCTCTCATTCTCTCTCTATTTTTCTCTCTCTCACTCTCTCTCTCTTTCTCTCTCACTCTCTTTCTCTCTCACTCTCTCTCTCTGACTCTCTCTGTCTCTCTCTGTCTCTCTCTCTCTCTCTCACACGCTCTCTCTCTCTCACTCTCTCACACGCTCTCTCTGCATGCGGTGCAAGTGGCGCCATCAGGATGGCACACATCTTACAGCCCTTCTCCAGGATAAGCTACAAACCTGCTAACCACAATCCAGCGCTCTGTCTCTCTACCACTCTCTTTCATCGTACAGGCTGTCTCTCTACCTCCCTCGCTCCCTCGCTCCCTCTTTCATCATGTCAGGCTTTTGTCTCTCCATAACTATTTCTTGATTGCTTGTCTTTTTCTTTATTTCCCTCAAGAAAAAACTTATATTTCTGCCTCATATACACACTTGCACGCACACACACACACACACACACACACACACACACACACACACACACACACACACACACACACACACACACACACACACACACACACACACACACACACACACACATGCATGTATGCACACAAACACAAAGGCACACACTGACACAAGAATGCACACAAAGTTTACCTGTTTGCTCACTCTGTCACTGAAATCCCTATTTTATTATAAAGAGTCTCTTTCGCACTCTTATTTACTGTTTATCAAACAAAGTCTAAATAGAAGACACAAATATCTCTTGATTTCTCCAACTAAAATTGTACCGTCATTTTCTTGCAATAACTTTGACATCTTTCTTTCTTTCTCTCTCTCTCTCTCTCTCTCTCTCTCTCTCTCTCTCTCTCTCTCTCTCTCTCTCTCTCTCTCTCTCTCTCTCTCTCTCTCTCTCTCTCTCTCTCTCTCTCTCTCTCAAAACTCTCTCTCTTACTCACACACACCAAGACACACTAAGACACACACAGGAAACACCTGCGAGAGTCCTGCACCGCAGAACTTCATGTCGCCAAAGCCTCTTTAGATCGCATTAGACGCAATGTACATATGAGCATACAGATAAACCGAACGGTTAGTTAAATGGGGGCATGTATGTTGTAAACAAGGCCGCATTAACCATTTATGACAGTCACCCTTTATTTACAGTTTCACAACACCATCGCTCGACACGCTTGCTTTTGAATTGCCACGGCAACGGATAACATTCTCCCACAATTGTGCATTCGTAAACCACTTCTTCAGTGGCGTTGTGTCTGTTGTTTTTGTAAATAAATGTATAATTTATTAAAGGGTGGAGGATATTCCATCCCCTTAGTGAAGTCTGAAGGGCGTGTCCAACGACAGCATCGTATTAATGTATCCTCATTAGCATCATCGTGAGCCACGAGTAGTTAGCATTGTTGTCATTAGGCCATGAGAGTCTAGAAAAGTATAGTTTCCCACATGCTACTGTCAATTATTAATAAATTAATAGAAAATACAATAGAAGTAACATTCTCGTATTTCACCATGAAATTCTTCAGAATGATGAAATTACCCAAATGGTTACTGGTTGTCACCAGTGGTCACCAAGATGGTATTGTGTTAAATGTTATGGTAGTCATGACACCGTTTTAAATGAATTGCATTGTAAATTACAGCATTAGTTAAAGGCTTTGTCCGTATGGAAGATATTAGAAAATAGAATAGAAGTTATCATGAAGAAGAAACCTCAAACTTATTTGTGGTTTACCATTCTGCTGTGTCACCTGTTTCCTCTGCAGCCCCCACCTGCAGTTTTATCACCTGTCCCCTCTACAGCCCCCTAATACAGTGTGACCACCTGTCCCCTCTATAGACCCCTAATGCCGTTTTAGGTCATTGAAGTGACTCTTACAGTTACACCAGGGTCTCGTTTCCCAGTAGGAGGTCTGGTCCGAGGTGTGTGTCTGTGTTCATTACCCTGTGGAACATGTGAGGAGAACATGGGTGTTGACCTGGTCCCGGGTCAGAACATGTCCATATTTTAGTGTGTGTGTGTGTGTGTGTGTGTGTGTGTGTGTGTGTGTGTGTGTGTGTGTGTGTGTGTGTGTGTGTGTGTGTGTGTGTGTGTGCGTGTGTGTGAGCATGTATGTGTGTGTCTATGTGTAAGTGTGTGTGTGTTTGCCAATCCTATAGTTGTGGTCATATACACGGGTGAACATGCTGAAGGCGTTGGATTTCACCTGTTCCTCGTGCGGAATATGATACCGTGGTGTACCCAAGTTGTGCCAGTGTGTGTGTGTGTGTGTGTGTGTGTGTGTGTGTGTGTGTGTGTGTGTGTGTGTGTGTGTGTGTGTGTGTGTGTGTGTGTGTGTGTGTGTGTGTGTGTGTGTGTCCGAGTGAGCGATATCCCCAGGTCCTGTTCCACAGCAGCAATCACACACAGGTACAGGCACAAAGAAGGAGTGCGTCTCCGGATAACACCCAGTGAAGTGATCCTTCATACAGGATGTTCTCAGAGCAGTGGGCCCGCCGGGGAGAAGACCCCCGACGCATGCATTGAGGCTCCGCTGGAGGGACTGCCTTTGATATCCGGGACCCGCGCTGCTGCAGATGCACCTTTATGTTGAATTATTCATTATCGGTTCTCTCGTGATCGGTCAGCCATGAGGAAGACCCATGTACTGGTTTGGATCAACCTGGTGGTGCAAGGTCAGTAAACGTGCGGTTGTATGGTTGATTTGAATATAATCAACTCACTATTTTTCTAGTTAACCAACTATATCTATATATATATATAGATATATATATATCACTCAATCTCTCTTTCTATCCATCCATCTATATTCACCCATATCCGTCTATGTGTCTGTCTGTCTGTCTGTCTGTCTGTCTGTCTGTCTGTCTGTCTGTCTGTCTGTCTGTCTGTCTGTCTGTCTGTCTGTCTGTCTGTTTGCCTGTCTGTCTGTCTATCTGTCTGTCTGTCTGTCTGTCTGTCTGTCTGTCTGTCTGTCTGTCTGTCTCTCTGTCTGCCTCTCTGTCTGTCTGTCTGTCTGTCTGTCTGTCTGTCTGTCTGTCTGTCTGTCTGTCTGTCTGTCTGTCTGTCTGTCTGTCTCTCTGTCTGCCTCTCTGTCTGTCTGTCTGTCTGTCTGTCTGTCTGTCTGTCTGTCTGTATGTCTGTCTGTCTGTCTCTCTGTCTGTCTGTCTCTCTGTCTGTCTGTCTGCCTGTCTGTCTGTCCGTCAGTGTGTCAGGGGGCCCAGGGCCGCTACGCCCAGAAGCTGCTCACCGACCTGATGGAGGACTACTCCAACGCCCTGCGGCCGGTGGAGGACACGGACAAGACCCTGAACGTCACCCTGCAGATCACCCTGTCCCAGATCAAGGACATGGTGAGCACACACACGCCCACACACACACGCACACACCCACGCACGCACACATACACACACACGCAAGCATGCACGCATGTACGCACGCACGCATACATACACACACACACGCACGCACGCACGCACGCACGCACATTAGCACATGCACGCACACGCACAAACATACTCTCACACACAATCGCATGCAGGCGCGCACAAAAGCAAACGCACAGGTGCGCACACACACACACACACACACACACACACACACACACACACACACACACACACACACACACACACAATCGTACACACGCACGCACACACACACATGCTGTCTGCCATCTGGAGAGAGATAGTGAAAGCAGCCAGTGTCACCAGCTTACACTCGTGGCCCGGAGCTTTCAACGGCTTTCACTGATAACGGAGTCAAACATTTGCATTGATGAGCGGGGGATCAACGTTTTTGTTTCTGTAAAATACAACCACGAAAGAATATTTTACTGCCGAGCTGTCACAGGTGCACAAGGATGTGGTACGTAACAAACGAGACTAATGTACAGATAAGCCAACTCCATACCACAAGACTGTGGACTAGATCAGGATCGCAGGGTTCAGGTTGAATGACATTGCGCAAGAAGACCTTAGTCTAAAGGTTAAGCTACAATGAACAGACACCGGGGTTAGATCTAGGCCTTTGACTTGTGATAACCTCAGCTGTTGACAGCTGTGTACTTCAGATGTCGTTTGGGAAAACTCCAATTCAAGCCTTCTATCAACAACACATTGAGATCATTGACTGATGGTTGGAATCGCCATCTGTCTATGTGATAATACTGTAATATGTTGCTGTCCATGCGTGCGTGTATCTGTATGCCTCCATGCATACCAATCCATGGATGTGTGGGTCTGTGCGCCCGCAAATGTGCGGGTGTTTTTGTGTGTGCGTGTGCGTGTCTGTGTGCGTGCGTGCGTGTGTATTTGTGCGTGTGCGTTTGTGTGTGTGTGTGCGTGTCTAGGATGAGAGGAACCAGGTGCTGACCACGTACCTGTGGATCAGACAGATCTGGCATGACGCCTACCTGAGTTGGGACAAGGACGACTACGACGGCCTGGAGGTCATCCGGATACCCAGCAACCTGGTGTGGAGACCCGACATAGTGCTCTACAACAAGTCAGTCACCGGGGGGGGGGGGGGGGGGGGGGGGAGAGGGAGAGGGAGAGAGGGAGGGAGAGAGGGAGAGGGAGAGAGGGAGAGGGAGAGAGGGAGAGGGAGGGAGAGGGAGAGAGGGAGAGGGAGGGAGAGGGAGAGGGAGGGAGAGAGAGAGAGAGAGAGAGAGAGGGAGGGAGAGGGAGAGGGAGGGAGAGGGAGAGAGGGAGAGGGAGGGAGAGGGAGGGAGAGAGAGAGAGAGGGAGGGAAAGGGAGGGAGGGAAATATAGAGTTATAGAGAGAGGGAGGGAAGATGGAGATAGAGGGAGGTAGGGACAGACAGGGAAAGACAGAGAGAGAAGATGAAAGAAAGAAACCTAAATAGACAGAGAGGGAGAGATAACTATGTAATAGAACACTAAAAAAACAACAATAAAAAAACAAAAACACATCATGCCTCCATTGTCTTCACTCTAATCAATGGTTGAATGGAATTCGTCGTGGGTTGACCATGTCCTCTCCCTCACACGGACCCCCTCCCTCACACGGACCCCTGCGTCCCCCGTACGCAGGGCGGACGAGGACCCGGGCCAGGCCGACACCAACGTGGTGCTGCGCTACAACGGGGAGATCACCTGGGACTCCCCGGCCATCACCAAGAGCTCCTGCGTGGTGGACGTCTCCTACTTCCCCTTCGACTGGCAGCAGTGCAACCTGACCTTCGGCTCCTGGACCTACAACGGCAACCAGGTGGGACAAACACAAGGGGTCAAGGGTCACGGGCGGCTAAACAAACAACTGATAGGGGGGGGGGGGGGGGGGTTATTTAGTGTGTGTGTGTGTGCGTGTGTGTGTGCATATTTTTGTGTGTCCCTGTGTGTGCGTGTGCTTGTGCGTGCATGTGTGTGCTTGTGTGTGCATGTGTGGGCGTGAGTGTGTGTATGTGCGTGTGTGTGTGTATTAGTGCTTATGTAGGTGCATGTTTGTGTGTGTCCCTGTATGTGTGCATGTGTGTGTACAGTATGTGCGTGTGTGTGTGTATATGCATGTGCATTTGCGCATGTGTGTGTGTGTGTGTGTGTGTTTGCTTTTGTGCCTGTGTGTATGTGCGAGTTTGCGTGTATGTATGTGTGTGCGTCAATGCATACCTTCTTTTACTTCATGTCTGTCTGGTAAAGTCTCTTCTCTGTCTTGATGCATTTACATAGTGCTTTTATGGAAAGCGCTTTACTGCATTGCCTGACATTCACCCATTCAGACACCGACATCAGCCATGCAAAGGCGACAGCTCGTCTGGAGCATTTAGGTTTAGGTGGCTTCCTCTGGGGCAACTTGACCCTCAGCTAGGAGGAGCCGGGGATCGAACTAGCAACCTTGCGGTTACCAGCCAACCCGCTTGACCTCCTGAGCCATTACCGTGGGCGACAGCTGGACATCGGCATGATGACACAGAGTTCCAAGCGATGAGACAGAACAAAGCCTGAGACAGACAGGAACACAGACAGCTTCTCAATTAAATTCAATTTTAGTTGTATGGCCCTTCCCCATTACAGCCTCAAAGGGCTTCAGGGCGTGTATTTGTGACTCCCTCCCTCTGGGTGTTTATGTCTCCCCTCTGTAATCCTGTCTGCTCCCCCCCCCCCCCCCCCCCACCCCCCCCCCCCCCCCCCCACTAGGTGGACATCGACATGGGCTCGGACAGCGGCGACCTGTCGGACTTCGTGGAGAACGTGGAGTGGGAGTGCCACGGCATGCCGGCGGTCCGGAACGTCATCATGTACGGCTGCTGCTCGGACCCCTACCCGGACATCACCTACACCCTGCTGCTGAAGCGTCGCTCGTCCTTCTACATCTTCAACCTGCTGCTGCCCTGCTTCCTCATCTCCTTCCTGGCGCCGCTGGGCTTCTACCTGCCCGCCGACTCCGGGGAGAAGGTGTCCCTGGGCGTCACCGTGCTGCTGGCGCTCACCGTCTTCCAGCTCATGGTGGCCGAGAGCATGCCGCCGTCGGAGAGTGTGCCGTACATCGGTGAGGAGGGCCTGGGGACAGGCACGGGGGTTCATTCGTTCACTTGGATCGATTTGTTTTTCATTCTTTTTTCTTTAACCTTTATTTAACCGGGGAGAAAAAAATCACATTGAGATAGATATCACTTTTACTAGTGAGCTCTGGGCGAGGTAGCAGCACACTATTAACATAATTAAGACAGTCAAAGGTAGTCAATAGAGACATAAGTTAAGGTCAGACAACTTCAAGTGTTGGGTGGAGATATGACTTAAACTCGGTAAGTGAAATGATTCAGTAAGTTTGAATGATCTCTGGATCTCATTCCAAGCAACTGGTGCGCTATAAGTAAAAGCAGTCTTTCCAAACTCTGTCTTTATTGATTAAACATCTGCGGGAATATACCTACTTGAACGCAGGTTATAATCCTGTCTATTGAATGTTCAATGTGTTCAGGTGTCCCATCCTTTAGTCAGGGTTGCGTTTGATCCATTCAGAGTGGTTTCCCTTGTTCGGTTAATCACATGCTGTCACAGTCGGTCTAGGATACCGGAAAGGACATGGCCTATACACGGTTTAATATTTTATTAAACGCTATTTAATTTTTTATGCTAGTATTTTTTGTTCATATTAAGGAACGCATGCATTCATGTGTGAATGCATATGTATCTGTGCATTCATATGTGTGTGTGTGTCTGTGTGTGTGTGTTTATGTGTGTATGTGTGTGTGTATGTGTGTTTATTTGCGTATGTGTGTGTGTGTGTATGCATATGTATGTGTGTGTGTATGCATATGTATGTGTGTGTGTGTGTTTACATGCGTGTGTGTCCGTGCATGAATGCATGGTACGTCTGTTTGCTTCTAAACAACCTCCTTGCTGCCGCGCCCCTCCAGGGAAGTACTACATCGCCACCATGACGATGATCACGGCCTCCACCTCGCTCACCATCTTCATCATGAACATCCACTTCTGCGGCGCCGAGGCCAAGCCCGTCCCCTACTGGGCCAAGGTGGTCATCATCGACTACATGTCCAAGATCCTCTTCGTGTACGAGGTGGGCGAGAACTGCACCACGCCGGAGAGCGAGCGCACCTCGCCCTACACCGACGAGCCCATGGCGGAGGAGCGCTACCGCGTCCGGGACGACGACGACGACGACGCGTACCGGCGGGGCAACGGCCACGGCGGCGCCGGCAGCCCCAAGAGGCAGCAGGACGGCCGCCCCGACGGCCACTGCCGCCAGGACCACCAGCAGCACCACCAGCAGCAGCACCACTACAACAACCACAACAACCACCACGCCGCCCGGGGCCGCGGCGAGGAGGGCGGGGGGCCCCCGAGGCGCTACCCCCAGAACCACCACATCAGGAGGGACGAGCTGGACTACCAGAGGGACCAGCGCGGGACCCTGCAGCACCTCAACGGGGGGCTCAAGGATCAGCTGTTCTACCCCACCTCGGAGAAGCCCTACCCGGCAGCCTGCCCCTGCAGCTGCCCCTGCCCCCAGCACCTCAAGGTGAGGAGCCGACACACACACACACACACACACACACACACACACACACACCGTGTTAGGTGATCATGTTATGATGTGGTCACACACAGGTGAGGGGCTCTACACACACACCGTGCTAGGTGATGATCATGTTATGACGTGGTCACACACAGGTGAGGGGCTCTACACACACAACATGCTAGGTGATGATCATGTTATGATGTGATCACACACAGGTGAGGAGTCCTACATACACCTTCTTAGGTTATGATGCTGTTATGAGGTGATCATGTTATGATACGATCTCACACAGGTGAGGAGCCCTACACACATCCTTGTTAGATTATGATCATGTTATGAGGTTATCATTTTATGATATGACCGTTTTATAATCATTTTACGAAATGATCATGTTATGAAACTGTTCAAATGTGATCATATCATGTTCTAATGTGACCGTTGATCGTGTTGTGATATGATCGTATCTCTGTCTCTCTCT